>NC_089584.1:145372378-145454878 GCF_019320115.1 Miscanthus floridulus
AGATTCTTTGCTGAATCCTATCCCTAACTCTATCCACTCTAGTTATCAGTTACGTTCTTGATCCGGAACGTAACAGATATCTACTAAAGCAGGCAAGCTGCATATATTCTGATGCATTGTTGCAGCTAGCAAGCCTCAACCTTTGAGGAAGGGTATTTGATGGTCTCTCACTCTCAGGAAGGAACATCTTAGGAAAAATGGAAGAGAAGAATGTCACACATTCGAAATTCATATGTTAAAAAATGGTGGTTAAGGTAACTCCTGAAACCTTTACCCGTGTAGCTTAGGGATTTCGTGGTCCTTTGTGTAAGAAAAAAGAGCTACCTGTGAGATGGGATGTGGATCCGACGGTGAATACACGTGGGGGCAGCAGCGGGAGCGGATCCAGCGGTATGTCCGGGTACCTAAGCATTCGTCCAGCCTAGTGCCAGCAGTAGCACGCACAACTCTCTTCGACTCTAGCTCGCGTGCTCTCTCATCTTCTGTCGTGATGGATGGATGTAATAATGTTCAATGGAAACAGCAGAGCAGGGACGGCACATACAGCTGCCTAGCTAATCTAACCCCTAGCAGAAACATCACAGGATGGCAGGAGTAGCTAGTAGCTAGCATTTTAGTTTAGGGGCTCATTAGAGGGGGGGGGGGGGGGGGGGGGGGGGGGGCGCTGGAGATGCTCTTACTATATTGAATCATTTGTTTTTTTTTTGTTTTTTTTTTTTTTTTTGCATGCTGAGGTACAGAGCGGCTCCCTAGGACTACCCACAATGTGCCTTTTTGCCAATGCTGAGAAAGGAGAGAGAGTAACGGAGCATCGGGTAGAAACATTGCAGCCAGCGATGCTGAGTACAAATTTTCTTGAGCCGAGGCACGTGTCGATGTTTTGTCACCGATAGTCTGCCACGGGGGTACCCGGGGCAGTATGTTCGGGCTTCGGCGTATGCCGAACTCGATGGTTAACGCAAGACACAGTCGATTTATCCTGGTTCAGACCCTCGATCGTAGATCGAGTAATAACCTTACGTCCAGTCGGCGTTAGCCTTTGTGTTGGATTGATTGTCAAGTGTTGTGTTGTACAATGGTCCCCCTGTCTCAGGAGTCCTGCCCTCCTTTATATAGTCAGGAGGCCAGAGTCCTAGTCCGTTTACAATGAGATTTCCTAGTAGGATTACTTAATAGCTATACTACTAAGATTACATGGGGAGAATCCTAGTTGGACTAGATATTCTCTCTCCCTTGCGGGGTATCCTGTGGGTCCCGCATCGACAAGCCCCCGAGCACTTCATGGTTGAGCTCCGAAAGTCTCGCTTTGCTTCTTCAAGTCTTGTTGAGTAGGAACAAAATGTCATCCGAGTACTTTCTGGAGTGAAACCTTGTAGCGCTTCTTGGGATCTTCGAGTGGTGAGTGCTTTTTGAAGAAAAAGTACATCCACCTGGTTGTAGCCCCCGAGCCTCTCGCTATTTGGAACAAGGAGCTGGAGGATCTTGTCTTGAAGTTGCTCTGATTGTTCGTTGAAGTTTTATGAAAAAGAACTCGAATATGGCTCGTTCCGGGTTCTTTTTGTCGTAGTGTCTTGAAGTGATCTGCGTTGAGGAAGTCTTTTGGTGACGTGCGCTTTTTCGAAGAAAAAGGGCACTCACTGAGTGTAGCCCCCGAGCCTCTTGCTATTTGGAACAAAAAGTTGGAGGGTCTTGATTCTTGTCTTCAAAAAATTCTGTGGCTATATATCCTGCTTTCTCCGAGTTCTTCTCTTTTAGAAAAGAAGTCGGATGAAGAGTCTTGATGTGTTGTCATCGTTGTAGTCTTGAGCTTCTTGTATTCTTGGTCCTTCGTCTTTGGTTCCGAGCCTCCGGGGGTAGTTGAAATGAAAGGCCGAGCTCCCTAGCTTAGTGTTGATTGAGCTATGATGTTGGCCGAGGCCCCGAGTGTATATCCGTGTTGTTTTGTTCGGGAAGAACTCGGATGCGAGGTCTTGGCGTATTCTTTGATAGTCTGCTGTTGTCAGATGTAGTTGTATGGTGGTGGTTGAGTGTAAATGCCTTTTGTTCACGGGTTGTACTGTACTGGTATATTCTTCCGAATATGCCCGTCTTCGAGTACTGCCTCTTCTCGCCTGAGTCGTCCATTATTGTGTCCTGTCTTTTCACTGTGTCCTTTATTAGGCTTATTTCGTTGGTACTCCTAGTCCATGTGCGCCGATCCTTTGGTCTATAAATACTGTCCCAGAGTGCTTGTTTTCATTCATTGGATACTCTGTTGAAGCCTTGGTGGTCATGAACATGGTAGTTTGTGAAGTAGAGCAGCCCCCGGGCATGTTTTGTAGTTTCTGTGTGTCTTGTCGTAGCTGGAGGAAGTCTTGTGATAGGGATTAGAGGTAGGCTAATCCCGCGACAGCATTGTGCCAGGATGTACGTGGTGGTAGTTGGAGAAAGTCTTGTGATGTGGGCTTCGTTCCTTCATCCGGCAGTTCTAGGTTGATCCTCGTCGCCTGTCTTGAGACCGTCCGGTGCAGATCAACACCATATCCAGCATCACATCGGTCTTGGGTAGACAGATGCCCGCCGGCCTTCTTTGCTCCATGTTGCCCTGCCGTGCTGCCGATTTCCGCCTTGGATGCACTGCGTTCGTCCTTTGAAGAAAACAGTGTAGCTGATGGCGGTCTGTCCTTCCGAGTAGCAATTTGGGACACGTAGTCGTTCCAGAGCCTAGTCGTGTCCGTGTTCCTCTTTGCTACTTTGCTTTTCGTGGTGCCGAGTTCGTTGGGTCTTGTAAGATTTGTAATCTTCTATTTTTGAAGTCACTTGTAATGTAACGAATCTTGTCTTCTGAGTTGTCTTTGACTTTTCTGTTGTGATCCCTGTCGTTCATGAGACTACCGAGTTCTTTGTTACATAACCGGGTTCTTTTGTTCCTCGTGAGATAGCCCTTTTTTTCTTCTTGGTTCAACGAGTTGTTCTTGTGGCTATCTGATAACCCTGTTGTGGTGCTGCGCGGATAAGTCTGAAATCTGCCCGTTGGTTTGTACCGTTGTATGGATTCGTGCCCTCCGTCGTTTTAGCTGCGTCGGTAAATGGACCGTTGCGTTCCCACGCTGTGCTTTAACGGGCCTTATGGGCCATTTGTATCACTGAGAAATCTATTTAAAGACCTTTTATCTTCCTTTCCCTTGTCGAGTCAACTATCTGGTCAATGCGTGGTAGCCCGAACGGATCTTTTGGGCAATGTTTGTTGAGATCTGTGTAATCGACGCACATACGCCACTTGTCCGTATTTTTCTTCTGTACAAGGACTGGGTTGGCTAGCCAATCTGGATGAAGGATTTCCTTGATGAATCCGGCTGCCATCAGTTTTGTTATTTCCTTTTTAATTGCTGCCTTCTTGTCAGGTGAGAATCGTCGTAACCGTTGTTTTACAGGTTTGGAGCTTTCGTTAACATCAATTCTGTGCTCAGCCAACTCCCTTGGGACTCCTGGCATGTCGGCTGGCTTCCAAGCGAAGATATCTTTGTTGTCCCGAAGAAAGTTGGTGAGCGCGAGTTCCTATTTTGCCGAGAGGTGAGCACTGATAGTTGCTGTCTTGGAGGTGTCGCCTGTGCCTAAGTCAATTTGCTTGACGTCGGCTTCTTTTGGTGGTGCGATGATACTGGGTTTTTTAGCCGGTATTTCTAATTCTTCTTGGCTTGTTTCTGCAGTGATTGCGGCTATTTCTTTTCTTCCATTGTCAGATTGTGCTTTAGCTGCAATTTGGATCGCCTGAACGTCGCATTCAAAAGCGCGCTTTAAATCGCTTCGAAGAGAAAGGATACCGTGGGGTCCTAGCATCTTAAGCAGTAAGTATGGATAATGTGGTATTGCCATGAATTTGGCCAGTGCTGGACGTCCTAGGATTGCATGATATGATGAATCGAAGTTGGCGACTTCGAATTTGATAAACTCTGTTCGGTAGTTTGAAGGAGTTCCAAAGGTAACAGGTAAAGTAATTTGTCCGAGTGGCATGGCTGCTTTGCCGGGTACTATTTCGTAAAAAGGTGTGCTTGTTGGTGTAATCATCCCGACGAGTTGTAGTCCCATTTTCCTTAGAGTTTCTGAGAAGATGATGTTAAGCCCAGCTCCTCCATCGATTAGTACTTTGGTGACGGTCATACCAGCTATAGTCGGATCCAGAACCAATGGATAATGGCCTGCGTTTCCCACGCTAGTCCATTGGTCTTCTTTGGTGAATTGGATAGGATACTGTGACCAATTGAGGTATCTTAGTGTAGCCGGTTCTGCTGTCATAATGGTCCGCAGTGCTAGTTTTTCTTGATGTTTGCTTCTGCAATCCGGAGCCCCTGAGAAAATCACTGCTACCGTTCCCCTAGGTTTTTGGAATCCTTTGTCCTCGTGGTTGTCTTCTTCTCTTTTCTGATTGTCCTCTTTGGTGTCTTCCTTACTATCTTTTCTTGTGTATCGATCTTTGAAAGTATAGCAATTTCCGATGGTGTGCCTCCCACTAGGGTGCAATGGGCAACGTATGTTTCCAATGTCATCATATCTTCTGGGTTTGGTAAACTTCTTTGATTTGTCGGCCATTGCCACAGTATTATCTGGTCTACGTTTTCTTTCTTGATGTCTGCTATTTCGATGATTTTGCTTATCCGAGTTGTCCTGGTTGTTTCTGTCCGGGAACCTTTCTCGTGTTTTTTCTTCTGCAGTAATCATCTTTTCTACTGTTCGTCTGAATTCTTCATTGTTTCTCGGATTTTCTTTGCAGAAGTCTTGAAATTGCCACCTAGCCATGATTCCATGAGAGAAAGCTTCAATTACTTCTTGTTCGGTTATGTCATGCACTTGAGCTCGTAGTTCGCCGAATCATCGATAGTAATTTCTGAGACTTTCACCTCCCTTTTGCTTGAGTCCTTTTAATTCTGCATGGGTGATTGGATGTGTAATGATTCCTGCAAAATTCTCACAAAAAGCTCTTTGCAAATCCTCCCAATTTCTGATAGATCCTGGGTTCAGTTTGTCGAACCATTGGAGAGGCATGGCTTCCAGTGCCATGGGAAAGAACAGGGTTTTGATATCGTCGTCTTCTCTGGCTAGTTCAATTGATTGTGAATATATTCTGAGCCATTGCCTTGATTCAGTTTTGCCATCATACTTGGAGTGGTTAGACGGTTTGAATTTGTGAGGTAATCGTACCAATGCAAGCCTGTTCGCGAAACAGGGGAATCTGTCGTGTGTCTTGGTTTCTTTGAATTCGGATTCGACACCTTCTTCTGGCCAACTGTCGTTCTGACGGGAATAATCTTGCGAGATTGTCTGGGTAGGTACCCTACTCCTAGTCTTCCTTGGTTGTTTAAATCGGTGGCCTTGATTATGTTCCTTCCTACTTCCTTCGTCATGGCTTCCACTCGGCCTAAGTCTTTCGAAAGCGGATTTCCTTTGATTTTGATCTTCTTGCCTGTGGGTTGTTGATCTGGCGGGTAATCTTGATCGAGCTCTCTCTTCATGCGTTTTCGGGATCGTCGGTCGGAGCAAGTCCTGGAGCTGTTCATACTTCTCACTGGGATGTGAAGTTTTTCCGAGTTCTTCTAATGCTTCTCGAATCTTATCGTAAGGTGTATTCGCCGTGCGTCTCCCCTCGACTTCTCGTTGCGATTTTCTTTTGTCGTACTCAGCCAATTCTGACTCGTATCTGATCCAAGCTTCCCTGCGCTGCCTAGCACGGTGTTGACGCCCTTGCTTCAACTTGTTTTTTCTTTCTCTAGCTTGTTTCTGACTATCTGTTTCTCCGTCGTAGCCTTGGGCAAAAGGTGATATGTTGGATTTTGATTCATCTGATGATCTGACATCGGGTGCTTCTGGAGAATTTAATGGTGACCGCGGTCGTCGAACCATGAGCACTTCTCGCGCATGAGTCGTTCTGTTATTGGCGTTAGTTTTCATGCTGTCGGAGTTGCTAATAACTTTAGTAGATGCCTCGGTGTCGTAGATCGAGTCTCCTTCTTGGTAGGGTAGAATTGCTGTCGTCGTCGTGCCGACTAGTTGGGTACCGCTGTCCTCAGGAACAGAACCTGGCCAGTGGATGATGCAGTCTTGGGATGTTATTGTTAGCACGAGACCCTCCTGAGCTCCTATCAGTGGTATCCCGCATCTTGGATTGAAAGATCTTTCGAACTGTCCCTGATAGGATTTTGCCACGTTGTCGAGCCCAAATGGAAAAGAACTCGACTTCTTGGAAGAACTCTGAGGGTGATCCGAGTTGTTTTGGGTTGTGCTCTGGAATCTTGCCAAAAAAGAACTCGGTTTCTTGAAAGCACTCGGATAAAACTTCGCCTTGATGTTTGAATTCGAATCGGATACGAGTGGCCGTGAAATCTAATTTGAATCGGATACTGTGAGCTGTGCGAATCTTCTGGTGAGCTGATCCGTTGTAGTTGGTGAAATATGAAATTCTTTATGATGATCTGGATCTTTGAGGAGATGGCCCTGAAGCTTGCCGTTGTTGTCTGCCTCGCAGATCCATGAGCCGAAGATGAAAGTTGATCCCGTCGGGAAGAATATGTTGTCGAGGTCCATCGAGTTCTCGGATGCAAAGTCGCCGAAAGCCCCTACCTGGCGCGCCAGCTATTGATGTTTTGCCACCGATAGCCTGCCACGGGGGTACCCGGGGTAGTATGTTCGGGCTTCGGCGTATGCCGAACTCGATGGTTAACGCAAGACATAGTCGATTTATCCTGGTTCAGGCCCTCGATCGTAGATCGAGTAATAACCTTACGTCCAGTCGGCGTTAGCCTTTGCGTTGGATTGATTGTCAAGTGTTGTGTTGTACAATGGTCCCCCTGTCTCAGGAGTCCTGCCCTCCTTTATATAGTCAGGAGGCCAGAGTCCTAGTCCGTTTACAATGAGATTTCCTAGTAGGATTACTTAATAGCTATACTATTAAGATTACATGGGGAGAATCCTAGTTGGACTAGATATTCTCTCTCCCTTGCGGGGTATCCTGTGGGTCCCGCATCGACAGCACGTAGGTTCCCCGGTGCTGAAACAATAAACAATTGTATTGCCTACGAGCGCCCCCCCCCCGGCAGCCCCGTCCCGATCCCCGCGCATCCCCTGTCCTCCACCACGCCCCATCCCCCACCGCTCCCTGTTCCCCCACCACGTCCCAGTCCCACGAGCCCTAAACACTTTAATTGCAACATCGCAAAAAATATGTAAAATACATAGTGCAGCACCAGAATATAAATACTGCAACATCATAAAACTATATACTGCAACATCGAAAAATTATATACTGCAACATTAAAAAATTATATACCGCAACATCTCAAACAGTACTGCAACGTCGCAAAAATCAACCATGAAACGTAGAAATGGAAACCACTCAAAATCACCTTTAAGTGCTGCAATATTTGAAAAAGATAATTTCAACAATTAAAATCCTCTATTGCAACAATCCCAACATTAGAACTCTCTTTCTACAACACATGAATCACCCTATTGCAACATTCGAAAATCATCTGTTGCAATATCCAAAAATCCCCTTGCAACAAGGAGAAACAACAAAAGGCGTACAAACAGCAAGGGGATGGGTTCGAGGTGCAGGATGCTACAGCCCCTGGCCCATCACCTTCGAGCTCGCCGGAGGAAGAAGGGAATAGAACCCCAGAGTTCATCGGAACTCCAGCCACCGCCGCGTCCCTCAGATCTGGAGGAGAAGGATGAGGGCTTAGATCAAGAGGAGGACCGACCTACCTTGGAGCGATAGCTGGGAGCGCGGGGTCGCAATGGAGGTCGCGGAGGGAGGGGGGAGGGAGGGAGGGAGCGTGGGCGGGCGGGCCCACAACAAGCTGGGCGCGGGCGCGGCTTCGTCCCGGGGGCACTAGCAGGCCTGGAGAACAGGCGGGCAAAGCGGCAGCGAGTGGGCGTGGGGGAGCGAGGGGGGTGCTCACGGGATGGGATAGAGTGGGAGGTACCGTATTGGTGCCGTTGGGGACGGTCCTCGTAGAATCGTATTATGGGCCTCATCATCTGATTGTTGCTGGGCTTGTGGCCCCATAAGAAAATGAATCACCAAGTCAATAACTTATCCCTTCTCTGATAGGAGTATTATTACCATATCCTATCAGTCCGCACGTGTATTACGTCTGAATCCATATAATCGATCCCATTTCCATTTACTAGTGATCGACCTAGTCTAGGGTTAAGAAGACCCCATTTCAAATACTGTCTGGCAGAGTGCCTGATTAATTAGAAAGAAAAAGAGCTCATATTTGTCCAAAAAAAAAAGAGAGCTCAAAGTCGCGAACTGAACATCTCGATCGTAGTCTTGGTTAATCTGAGACATAAACCGGTTTATTCTGGTCATTTGGATGTGCTCGTCTGTGAGGAGAGGAACTTGGGGGGGGAGAAGTAGTAGAAGAAGAAGAACATGGACAGAGAGGAGGCAGGGAACAGCACGATGGCCGGATTCAGAGTTGGATTCGATTCAGAGTTTTTACATAATACATAATCTCTCTCCCTCTCCCACTCTCGACTCATATAGCACTGGATACATTACACAACCCACATTGGGCCGGACACTCGGGTACTGGGTCGGCTGGCTCTCTTGGGCCTTGACGCGGTCTCCGCTTCCTAGATTGTTCCAGGCGTGGCTGCTTCTGCAGGAGCTCCATCAGAGTCAGCATCAAGGGGATCTGGGATGCTGACAACGTAAGGCAGGTTTAAGTGTGCGTGTGTGTGTTCTAATAAGGGCGAAATGTAGAGACCATAAGGTAATATAAACCTTTGAGCTGTGTAACTCCTGCCCTCTCGTTATTTTTCCACTCCTATTTTTCAATGTAGCAAGCAAGCATGGACAGTTCTCCCATGTAGTACTGTACGTACTTTCCGATCGGGTACGTCAATACGTCGCCTCACGCCGTCACGCTTGCAAGACTGTGTTTGGAGCTAACAGTCGCAGCATGGATCAGCCATGTTCGCCGTTTCAGCGGCCGGTGCAGCCGTGCAGGTCAGCCATGGACATGGTGGCGCGCGTGCCGCCATACAGCATGCGCGGGTGTGTGCCCACCTGCTCCCCCACCCCGACCAAACTCTCCAAAACCCAACGTCCCAACCCCAACCAGAACAACACTCCCACCATCTCGCACCCGCCCGCACGCCGCCTCGCTCTCGCTCTCGCTCTCGGCGCCACCACCCGCACACCCACAAGCGCGCTCCGCGGCCCAGTGCCCAGCGCGGGCAGCGTCACAGCGACCAATGGCGAGGGCGCGCGGGCGCGGCCGTGGGCGCCTCCTCCTCCTCCTGGCGTTCGCGTTCCTCGCCGGCGCCGCGGCGGTCCGACACGATGCGCCCGCGCCCCGGTCGTCGTCCATCTCCGCGGCGCCCGAGTACCCGCCGCTCCCGCGCCTCCCGAACCAGCACCACGGCCGCCACACCGCAGGCCCCGCGCTCCCGCCGTCGCTGCCGGCGCTGTCGCCGGACATAATGCCCGTGCTGCCGTCCCCCGCCGAGGACGGCGCCGCGCCGGCGCCCGACGCGGGGGAGCCCACCATCCCGTCCAGCCCCAGCCCGCCCAACCCGGACGCGCTGGAGCCCGACTCGGCGCTCGCGCCGTTCGGCTCCGCGCACGCCGTCGCCGCGCAGTCCCACGCCGTGGCGTCGGCCTCGGCCTCGGCGCTCCCGCTCCTCGACCTGCTGCTGGCCATGTTGTGGCTGCTGCTGCTGGTGTAGCGGTCTAGCGGAGTGGGCGACCTGCCTGCCATGGACCACGCCGCCATGGTCCTCGCCGCCTCGCCACAGCTCCTCGTGGATGGGGGCAGCTGGGGCAGATCATGTCTCGGCGGCAGGCGTGCAGGAAAAAGGTAGCCCTTGGGTTGGTCGGCCGGGACGGCTGGCTCTGCAGCTTGCCATGCCTCCACTACTCTGCTTCATCCTTGTGAAGAATTGTTACTGCTGCTACATTTCATCAACTTTTACTTCTCTCCTGTAAATCTTAGCTTTTCGTTCATATTTTTGGGAGGGGTTATAATATGTTACTATAGCCTTTTGTTTTGTAACTTTTGTTAAGTGGAGATTATTTGGGTGATTCTTGTAATAAAACTAGAGGGATTGTTGGCCCATGTATCTCCGGCACGAGTAAGCCGACCACTCACCAGGGTTGCCGACCACACACTATGGCTAGAGGTACAAGAAGAGACGGAGAACAGAGCGTGCGTGTGCACACAGCACAAGCACCAGCGTTGGCCGGACCTCTGCAGAGGAGATGGCAAAACTGAACTCGCTCTCTTTAGTGAGTTGCAGTGGGAAGCTATAAATACAACTCTATCTATCTAATCCTAGTACATAGACATATCATGCTGCCATGCTGCTACAGTGACTAGACGTGACAACAGGGCTGACTTTGGCGCCTGTCCCTGCTGTTGCTACAGTGCGACAGGAGAGCCCTTTCGACGTCTGCCCCTGCCACGCATACAGAGGGAGCAGCAGATTACTTAACAGGGATTACATATTACTAGTAGTTGATTGCTCAGCTATGGTACACTGTACTACCTTGTGTGAAGCTCAAATTTGATCCTTAATTTCCTGCTCGTTTCATACTCTACTACCCGTCAACCTTGCCTGCTGCTGATTCTTCAACTACATAAACCCCATCACCAATTGCCCATTTGCTCCTATTTTTCTCAAATAACATAAATGGGATTGGACATCACAAGCCACCCAAAAGGCCACAACTTCATCTAGCAGAGGTTCTGCTGCTTACCAGCCAATCATGGTGTGTGTGATTGTTTTCCTGCTCCCATAATATGCAGGTCATTGGATCAGATCATTGGCAGTAATACATGCTAGGAAATTATTTTTACTCCTAGCTTCTACTCAAGAATTCACCTGAAAAAAGTGTAGCGTATGATTGTTTCTTTTCTATCACTGCTCAGTTTATGAATAGAAAACTCTGAAAAGAAAGGGAGGGGAACATGATGATAATTCACCTGAAAGGGCAGCAGTGTGCAGCTGGAACTCCACATCGAAAATTCTATACCCTCAGCTTTCTTGCTCCTTTAGATAGAACTCGCAGCTCCATCATCACCCCATGATTATCAGCATATAAAGCCTCTGGCATTGCCACTTTGCCAAGAAATTAGCTTTGAAGACATCATGATCAACCGCCGCTGTGCTTCAGGCATGTGATCTCGTGGTTCTGAGACAGTCTTGCTTAGAGAAGCTCACGTGGTCTCTGAACTGTCCAGGCATATCTTAGTACAGTATCTACCAAGAACATTGACTGTTGTTTCTCACAGCCAACTAATAAAGGAAAAAACAACTCCAGTGCATTCTGCCGTTGCGAGATGGGGTGAGTGGTTCTTGCAGTATTCATTCATTTTATCGAGTGGATTCGCAGTAGTTGTTCTCTTTGTCGGATAGCTGGTGGTGTTGTCTTAACCTATATAAGAGAACTTGCATTGCTTACTAGCAGGTGTTTACTTACTTAGGGCCACAAATTACAGTTTTACCTTACTGCAAGAAAGACAAACCGCTTCCACACTGTACAGTTCACACCTTTGGAGCCCATTGAAACGCAGTAATTTTACAGGAATTGTGTAGGAATTTTACAGAAAAAAATACAAAGATCCTTCTTTCCAAAGGGGTTAAGGGGGTCATATATAGTATGTAGGAGATTAGTTACTTAGAGCCACACCACATTACTTACAGTCTTAAGTAACAAATGGCGCAACGAAAGCAAGGCTGAGGAACAGACGATGCAACAAGTAGCTGCCAAATCTCATGAACCATGACGCCCAAAATCTCGGGCATAATAAGAATTCACCAAATTAAAGCTGAAACAAGATGGACACATGTGACGTGAACTCGTGAAGGCAGCGGACAAGCTGCTCCCGGTGGGCATCCAATGAGCAATGATAGGAAAAAGACACCCGCGCGCGCGCGATGAAGATGGGATCGCCCCCGCCCGGCCGGCCATGTCGTCAGGCTAGAGCTTCTTCACGTGCAGTGTCCATTTGCCCGGCCCCCGTCGCCGAGCTAGATCATCGATCTCGAAGATTACCCTGCAATCATCGATCTCGAAGGTCACCAGGAGTATTACCAGCTCTGACTAATCTTTTACTGTGGACGTGAGCTTGGGGCCTTGGGCCCTGGGGAACGGACCGGCCGGACGAGAAGCTGAAGCTGGAGCTGTGCTCCAGCGGTCCAGCACGAGCAGGAAGGCGAGAAGACACAAGAGTGGCGTTGGACGAGATCTCTGAAGCTGAGGAGCGCCCCTGCCTGTCTCGTGCGTGAGCTGTCTGTCAGTGTCAGCTACGATCGATGAGAAGATTCGCCTGGCCTGCTCCTGCTCCTGCTCCTGCTCCTGCTCCTGCTCCTGCCTTCTGCTCTGCTCTTGGATAGGCTGTCGGAGGAATCACGTGCCCCTCGTCCGCTAATCGGGGTCGGGGGAAGCGGAAGGAAGGATCCCTCGGCTCTCCCTCCCTGATGGCTGCTGCTGTTTGTAAATCGTAAGTTCGTAACGCAACGGCCTTTGGTTTGGTTTATTACTCCGTGTCGTCTTGGACGGAGAGAATCGGTTCCTCGGATCCAGGCAAAGTGGCCAGTGAGAAAAAGGTAGCTTTGCGTCATTGGAGGCAGGAGCTAGCGTGGTGAGATGAGACCTGCTCCTGTCCTGGAACAAACCGGTGGGTGGCACCACCAAACTGCACCCAGCAGCCCAGCACAGTTCCCCGTATATAACACTTTTGATCTGGAGAGACCTGCTCTACAGTGCTCCTCTCTAATTTTTTACATGTCGTTTTAGTTTGGTCCTAAGTCAATTTTTTTCTATTATTTATTATTAATTTTAAAAGCTTTGTATAGGTTAATACTCACTCCGTCCAGAAAAGAATGCAACTATGCATGCTGGTGAAACTAGTTGACCAATCTTATAGTAAATAGTATTAATATTTATGTCTCCAAATAAATTTATTATAAAAATATATCATATACCGAATTCAATGATACTTATTTTGTATCATGAATGTTAGTATTTTTTTTATATAAATTTAGTCAAAGTTCAAATTATTTGACTTCTCGAAAAAACGAAAATTGCATTTTTTATGGATGGAGGGAGTAACATAGAATTTATGTTTTAGATTCACTTAAGAAATACTTTCATAATATAGTTCCCGCGTGCTATGAAACTGCATGGATGTTTTTGAAAAATGATGGTTAAATCTAACATTATTTGACTTAGAAGTTCGAACAAACACAGTACAGCATGCAAAAAAAAAAAAATGGAGTCATATTTTGGAACTTGGTGAAAATGTCAATGATGAAGGACAACGTATATCCCAAAAGACATTCTACATGTGCGGGTTTTGTATAAGTGGATTTTTGTGCCCTTTCAATCTTTCACGATGTGCAGCCCATAGAAATAGGTCCCAACACACTTATACATGAGAAGGACAAAGAGAGGAGAGAGGAGGAGGACAGAGATAGTCATACCCCATATTAGGGATACCCAAAGCAAGGAGGTTAGCGTCCATGCTGACTTTCCCGGATGAAGCAAGACGTATTAAAAGGTCTCGTCCGACCCCAAGGCCACGGGGGTCTCACCCAAGGCCACGCGTTCCGCCTCGCCCGACCCCTTGGGTGCGGGTTCCGTCTCGCCCGACCCCAAGGCCGCGGGGTCTCACCCAAAGCCGCGGGCTCCGCCTCGCCCGACCCCTTGGGTGCGGGCTCCGCCTCGCCCGACCCCAAGGACGCGGTTTCCGTCTCGCCCGACCCATGGGTACGATCTCCATCTCGCCTGACCCCAAGGCCACGGGGGTTTCACCCAAAGCCGCGGGCTCCGCCTCGCCCGATCCCTTGGGTGCGGGCTCCGTCTCGCCCGACCCCAAGGCCGCGGGGTCTCACCCAAAGCCGCGGACTCCGCCTCGCGCATACCCTTGGGTGCGGGCTCCGTCTCGCCCGACCCCATGGGCGCGGTTTCCGTCTCGTCCGACGGAGACCCATACCGCCGCCAACTACTCCTGGTCCAAGCGTACGGGCCTGGGTCAAAACTCTGACATCAGGGAAGAGACTAGCACGCCTCGATGTAACCCGTGGCCATGATGGACCGTACCTGAGGATTCACATCAAGAACAGCGTCGGGCGTGCCGGTGCTGTTCTGCCTAACCCTCGTACGAACGCTGACAGGCGCGTCAGTTCACCACGACGTCCGCCGGGACGGAATAGAACGCCATGACCGGAAGACGACGCCTGTGCATGGCGTCAGTGACGAACAGGGCCGCGACATGGAGCCGTCCCTATTGACGTCTACAGGGTTGGTGGGACCCGCATAAAGAGAAAGGACCCGGTGATCCTGGAAGCCTTCTTCTCTCTTGTTCTTCTCCTTTTCCTCCGCTGTAACCCGTGCTTTCCCTTCGCCTATAAAAGGGGAAGCAGGGCGCCCCATAAGGAGGGGGGAGATCCGCACGAAGCCAGATCACGAGATAAACACACAAGAGCACGACACGAGCATATGGCTGAGCAGCGATCGAGCTCTCAGCACCCGTTCACTCCTTTCACCAGAGACTTGGGATCCTTTTCCTCTCTCGCCTGTTTGTAACCCCTACTGCAAACCAAGTGCCGGTAACACGAGCAACAACAAACTAGACGTAGGGACGTTCCGTCCGAACCAGTATAAACCCTTGTGTCCTCCGAGCACACCATCCGAGCCAGACGCGCAAATACAAATTTACTCGTCGGTGGTCCGAAAACACCGACAGTCACCCTGTTCACTTATGCTGAAATTTGGTTTATGCTTATGCTTATACGAAAATATTGTGAGAGAAAAACACGGTTACATGGCTGAAAAGTAGCTTAAGCGAACAGGGTGAGTATTGTGTTACTCCTTAGGCTTAGGCTAACCTTAACATGGGCATATAAAAATCGTTAGACTTAGAAAAAGTTAACCTCGTACACACGAAATGGATTGAAGACCACCTCTTACCAATCAGAGGTTGACCCTGCTATTTTTCTATTTTCCTTTAGTTGGTTTCATGGTGCCAAAGGTGCTCATGCATATACTTTTTCTCTCTATCTCCTCACAATTGTCCACTCTCTCACCGCAACATGCAATTCACTGGTTGCTTTGGCAACGCGTCAAGCAAGGCTGTCTACTCGTACTTCTGCAAGACAACCTGAATATATAGCAACACCACTCTATATGACATGGCACCAAGAAAGTCGAGATTAGGGTAGCACTATACCATGGTGCACTAGGGTTGGCCTTATGGGTAACTCAGCTAATAGACAGTTATGTAGACTACTTTCGTAATGTATATAGGTGACCTTATAGCATCCTCGCCATAATCCCTATCTCTGATCTCCTAAAAGTGCATAGAGGTGCTTCTTTTCTGCTTCAATTGAGGAGAGAGAGAGAGAGAGGGGTGTTTTCGTGATTATTGAAAAATATTTAGTATTACGAGAGCCCTCTCAATTAGTTATATGGCTGTTTTTGGTATTGGGGAATATTTGAGTAATATTTTTTTGAGAAAATTTGAGTAATCTGGTGGAGATGCTCTATGGCACCATGAGGACAACCTTTTTCTACACATTTTGGGTGCCCTATAATTTCAAATAAACATTAGATCTGGCCCCCCGTATCCAGCCTATCATAATTCATAACTGGCCCAAGCAACAGTCGTTGGACTCCCTTCATCCCTTTCCATCCTGGTGGGCTGGGCCAAAATTTCTGTAGCTTTGTCAAGCGAGGTGAAAACTTTTGGCCTTCGTGGCCCACCCGGCGCCCGCCACGCTAGTGAGGAGATTTCTTCGCCGTCCTCTTCTGAATTGTGAGTTCTCAAGCATCGCCCGCCGGCCTTCCAATGCAGGAGCAGAGCCGCAACCGCCGGACGAGCTCGACGCACCGCGGCGGTGGATGCGACGCCACACTCCCGGCCTTCTCGTCGCCAAGCTCCTCCGTGTCTCGTCGCTTTTCATACCCCCGTCCGTCCTCGCCGCCCGCGCGTCTTCGTTCCACCATGCGCCGGACAATGCCCACCGCCTGCTCGACGAAACGCCGCACGGGAGGGCGGCCGCCATCGTACGTGCCCTCACGTCCGCCGCCTCCTCCTCCGGTGACACGGACCGCATCGCGTGCCTCCACTGCGCGTCCCTCAAGTCGGGCGCCGTGCTGGACCTGCCCGTTCGCACGTCCCTGCTCGCGGCGTACGCCAGGGCCGGGCGCGGCGCGGGAGCCGGAGCCGGAGCCGGCGTCGCCTTGGCGCTCTTCTGCGAGGCCGTCGCGCCCAACGTGATCATGTGGAACGCGGCCATCGGCGCCCTGACGATGAGCTGCCGATACGACGACGCCACGGCTCTGTTCAGGAGGATGGCGCGCGAGCTCGGGGAGTTCGATTCCACGACCGTGGTCGTCATGCTGTCTGGGGCGTCCCGCGCGGGTAACCTTCGGCGTGGGATGGAGCTTCATGGCATGGCGGCCAAGAGGTGCCTCGGCGCTCATTGTCTCAGCGTGTGGAACGCTCTCGTTGACATGTATGCAAAGTGTGGGGATTTTGACTCCGCCGAGGTTGTGTTCCAGAACATGCCGTGCAGGGACACCAACTCATGGAACTCTGTCATAAGTGGAAGCATTTTTAATGGTTTTGCTAAGGTTTCAGCGTGGTACTTCAGGGAAATGAGCTGCTCCATCTTCCAGCCAGATGGGGTGAGCCTCTCTTCTATCCTCTCAGCCTGCTCTCGTCTAGATGATCTCTTCTCCTTTGGGGAGTCTGTGCATAGCTGTGCGGTCAAACTCGGTTATGAGACTGCATCTTGCTCGGTAGTGAATTCTCTCATGACGTTCTACTCTGAGTTTCGAATGTCAGAGGCTGCGGAGAAGGTATTTGCCAGCACTTTGAACAGGAACTTGGTATCATGGAATGCAATGATCAGGGGGCTAGTCCAGAATGAAAGAGTAACTGAAGCCCTTGCTGTTTTGAGGGAAATGAGATTGGAGAACCAGCCAGATGTTGCCACTTTGGTGACCATAATTTCAGGTTGTGGTGATCAAGGCCTACTTTCTGAAGGGAAAGCACTCCATGGATACATAATCAGAATAGGACTTCTACATGAGGAGTCTTCTGTAGGAAATAGCTTACTTGATCTGTATCTGAAATGCGATGAACCATCTAATGCGAGCCTGCTGTTTAGGACAATGCCAAGAAGGGACTTGATATCGTGGAACACAATGATTTCTGGTTACTCAAGAAATGATCTGCTGCGAGAAGAGGCTCAGTTGATGTTCAAAGAATTACTTTCTGAAGGTTTATCGTGCAGCTTGACCACTATGCTAGCTGTCATACCTTCATGCTCTAATCTAGAAAAACTTAGCTTTGGCCAAGCACTTCACTCTTTCAGCCTGAAGTGTGGATTTACACGTAGCGGAGTTTCAGCTGTTAATGCTTTGATGCACATGTATATGAGCTTTGGTGATCCACTGGCCGCCTTTTCGCTGATAGAAAGAATAATACCGGTGTCAGATATCGTTTCATGGAATACAATCATAGTTGGTTGTCTACAAAATGGACTCGACAAAGATGCATTGGAAGCCTTCCAGTTCATGTATTGTTCTTTGGCCATAAAACCTGATAGTATCACATTAGTTAGTGTCTTATCAGCATGTGGAAATCTTAATCTGTTAGCACTTGGGAAATCCATCCACTGCATGATCCTGAAGCACTTGCTTGCTTTCAATTTGAGGGTGAAAAATTCATTATTGACCATGTATTTCCGCTTTGGAGATACTAGAAGTGCTGAGCTAGTCTTCTATAGCATGGGAGAGACAAATTTGTGCTCCTGGAATTGTATGATCTCTGGTTTCGCACAGAATAACAAAGGCTGGAGAGCATTGCAGTTCTATCAGAAGATGGAGGATTTCACACCTAATGAAATATCTGTAGTCGGTATCATCTGTGCTTGCACACAGCTTGGTGATTATAGACAAGGAAAGAGCATACATGGGCATGTGGTCAGGTCTGTTCTGCACAATAATGTTTTTATTTCAGCATCACTTGTTGATATGTATTGCAAGTGTGGGAGACTGGACATTGCTGTCAGAGTATTTGAAGCTTCTGCCGAAAAATCAATTGCGGGGTGGAACTCCATGATATCAGCTTTTGGATTCCATGGCCATGGGTTGAAATCTATAGAACTTTTCTGGAAGATGAATGATTCTGGATTGAAAGCCACGAAAAGCACCTTCATTGCTCTATTGTCAGCTTGCATTCACTCTGGACTTGTTGATGAAGGATGGAAGTATTATCGCCTTATGTCAGAAAAGTTTGGGATCATACCAGCCCCAGAACATCATGTTTGCATTGTAGACATGCTTGGGCGGGCTGGTCGGCTGGAGGAAGCACACAAATTTGTGGAGAGCTTGCCATCTCAACAAGCACATGGAGTTTGGGGTGCACTGTTAAATGCTTGCAGTAGCAGGAGTGAACTCAAGATGGGCGAATCCATTGCCAAGCATCTGCTCCATTTGGAGCCTGGAAATAGCGGTTACTATGTAACTATGTCAAACCTTTATGCATACAGAGACATGTGGAGTGGTGCAGTCCAAGTTAGGAGCCTTTTGCAAGACAAAGCGTTGGTGAAGCCCCATGGTCACAGCATTGTTGGTTAAGCGGTGGATTATAAACCATAGAAGCCACACACTATCAAGAATCACTACAATGTTTGTTAACTTCCCAAGTTCTTCTTACAAGCTGTTTCAACAGTGAGTTGCAACACTGGTATCTTATTCGTAAGCTCTACTGTCTACTCTTTGTACTCTCTGTTCATAAGGTTTAGCTAGAACATGATCGAAATCTTACATGGCATAAATTTTCTACTACTGCTTTTTCTTCCAATGCAATAGTACTTGAATTCCACTACTGTTACTTTACTGACCATTTTTTTAACTAACTGTGCAAGCATATAACTGCAGATGAACAAAAAATTAACCAGTTTCTAGTCCACCGGAACTTACAGCTTTACCCAGAAATAGAATTAAGATTACACTGCATTTTTCAGGAGCTATTGTGGAAGCAAGGAAAAACTCCAGACCGAGTTTGTTGCACTTCACGAGTTGAAAATACTGCCTGAACAATTGAACATATAATTTATTAAAGAGTGCCTTGCTCCAAGATAGTGCCGTCCGATCCTCCAGCACCAGCTTCAGAGGCAGTTCTGGACGGCATTTGGGCGAAGAAGATGAAGGGTAGAGAAGAATGGAGATGGGCGGCGGCGAAGACAGGAAGTAGAACACTGACTGGCGGCCGATGCCGCTTGCGGCTTGCCCCTGCCAGAGCTGCTGGCTGCTCACGCGCCGGTCGTCGTTCCTGGCACCTCCGTGGACCACGAGGGCACCACACAGGCACAACTGCATGCATGCATCCTCATGTCATGCTCCAAGGAAAGGAAGAAGACAGTTATTATCAAAAAGAAAAGGAAAGGAAGAAAACAGACTGAGATGAGCAAGAGGAAGGAAAGGAAGGGTGGTGGTTAGTTATGTCTCACTGGCATACGGGGCCCACCAAGAAACAAGGGCATACGTGGAAATACCCGAAACCCGGAGGGATTCTCTGAAACAGTTGTCATCATCTCTCTGGATGATGGATGGCTGTCTTTTGGACACACCACTACCCAATCACTCTCGTGACACTCTGCACCACTCAAACCCGCTGCTCTCTCTGCATTTCCCCCGTCCTCTCCTTCCTCCCGGACACCACATCAGCCTCTTGCAGGCTGCAACTTCCCCGGCCAAGCCAGCTGCCTTGCTCGAGACTCGAGAGCCACAGGCCCAGGGCAGGCTGGAGGATGGCCGCAGTGATGAAGGCTCTTGCGGTCGCCTCGCCGGTGTCGGCATGGGCAGCACAGCAGCCCCGTCGGTACGTTGCAGGTACATACATATATACTGCCCTCCGATCCTTGGAAAATGTTGTTCGCCGGCAGCGCTGCATAGTCAAGCTGTTCGCCGCCGGCCGCGCGGTCGTAGGTCGCAGCCTCCGCCACCTTACCCAGTTACCCTTTTGTTTCTGAGAGCTCGAGTGGCCGGCCATCAGGATAGGGAGCGACTGGCTAGTAGGCTTTGGGCTTGGCCCGCCACGATAGCTGTTGCTGCCCTTTTATTCAGTTTGAACCCCAGCACGATGAATTTTTTAGCAGCCCGAGTTGATTTTGGTCCCGTACGTTCAAGGTATTAGCACCCACTACAAGAAAGGCTCATTTAGCGGTACCGGCTACCACGAGCTAAAATTAGCTAACAGCGCTTAGGAATCCACATAGCGGCAAAAATTTTTCTCCGCCTTGTTTTGCACATGTTCTCGTTCCAGTAATACATTCCTAATTTGGGGAACACGTTCCATGGTTTCTATCGTTCCGTTCCATTTGTTAGTTAAACCTGTATACTCTCTTCATCACATCGTTTTTTTAGAAATAATATATGTAACGTTCTAGCAACTTGGCTGCTAAGATTCAGCCTTTAAGCCCCATTTGTTTGACCTTTTAGTCACTTTTAGACTACTAGTTTTTGATTTTTTTTTTCACAAAAGCCATACGACTCTCATAAGCCAAAAGTTGAGATAGTGAGCTTCTAGCTTTTGGTTTCTGGGACCTTTTTAGCTTTTAAATAAAGGGTCCAAAAGCGACCGGATAGTGAGCAGTCATGTTCTTTAATTGTAGAAGAAGTAAAGGGAGGTACTCCGGGTTTGTTGATAGATCATATTTGGGATGGAGTTTAGTAATAAATAAAGTTGTTCATATCTTTTCCTAACACACAGTTTTGTGGCTATCGGACTTGCATGCTGTACGCACAACAGCCTTTTCTTTTCTTTTTTTTTTGTAAACCTGTTGAGGTTAACTTTTTTTTTGAACGTAACTGTTGAGGTTAACTTACAGCAACCTGAGCTTATATATATGTCTCAGTCACACAGACCTAAGTTTGTGAAAGTGCTGCAGTCTAGCATGATGGAGTGCAGTACCATGTTGTAGGTGTCCTTTGTTCTACACCTCACTTAACCTCACCTGCATGCCTGTATGGCAATTAAGTTATGAGCAGCCAATGCAAGCAGGAAGTTAATCAACTCAAATACTATGTGCATGTGTTTCATTTACTAATACTCTCTGGTTCTTTTGTACTGTATGTCCGTTCAGGTGCCCCTAGCCATCAGCAGCAGAGCCAGCTGCAGTCGTCATTCCACGGCGTGTCGGTGCAGTGCCCTGGGCAACCGCTGTGGGCATGCCGCGTGACGGCGCCCCGGCGAGCGCAGGTGGTGATGATGGCGGCTCGGCCGGCGATCCAGTTCATCCAGGGCACGGACGAGCAGACGATCCCTGACGTGCGGCTGACCAAGTCCCGGGACGGCAGCAACGGCATGGCCATCTTCACGTTCGAGCAGCCGTCGGTGTTCGACTCGTCGGCGGAGCTCGGGGACATCACGGGCCTCTACATGATCGACGACGAGGGCGTGCTGCAGTCCGTGGACGTCAGCGCCAAGTTTGTCAACGGCAAGCCGGCGCGTATCGAGGCCAAGTACGTCATGCGCACGCCCCGGGACTGGGACCGCTTCATGCGCTTCATGGAGCGATACTCCCAGGCCAACGGCCTCCAGTTCGTCAAGAACTGAAGTACTCGACTCAACTCATGATGAGCTGACGAACCTGCTTTGAGCTCTCTCTCTCTCGATCGATCAATCGATCGACGCAGTGGCCGGCAATTGCTCTCAGAGTTGCTACGTACTGCTAGTGTTCTTTTTTCTTTCTCCCCTGCGCCCCTGTGTTGCGACCTGCTGTGAGTGATTTTTTGAAGAGAAAAATATACATATGTACTACTACCAAAAAAAATGGGAGGTTTGTTTATTTGTGTATCAACGCTGGTCATGAGTTTGGAACGTCCGTCAGAATGCTTTGGATTAACGAATTGGAAGAGAATTTACTAGTACTAATCGTACAGTCTGCCAATGCCAGGCATGCTGCATTTTGTTGCGAACCGTGCGGTGCAGTTAGGAAAGCCGCCGGTCTTAGCTGTGGTTGGGGCGTTGGGCATGTAGGAGAGTGTACTGTCTCAACCCTGAAGAGAGCACACACTTGACACTCCTCGTATATATAGCAGGGGTTTTGCAAACCAGAGCTGATTAGATTTCTTCCTGTGGAATTTGTCCACCTAATTTTAAGTCTTTGATTTGATACGGCCGTTCGCATTTATTTGATTTATTTCATGATTTAACAATGCTATTTTTTAGTGAAAGGTAAAGTGTCTCGTTCTTTTAGTGGTACGCGATATGTCTATTGATAGAGATTTTTTTAATGGAACCAGCTGTTATATTAACAGGAAGGAAGCCTAGAAAGGCATTCACCATAGCACATTTTACTTTTCAAATCCAACGTTTTTTCTATATCATTGAGCTGGTTCCTATAAAATCTGTGTTTGAAACGCATGCGCTCTGATTATTTGACAATCAGATAAGCACCACTCTTTTCGATCGCTAAGGGCACCGTTAACGTGGCTCACTCACTCCATTGCGGCTGTCGGGCTATGTCCACAGCACCGTAGGAGTCATTCACGGACAATCACCGTGT
The DNA here is from genome assembly GCF_019320115.1 of Miscanthus floridulus. Classification (NCBI taxonomy): domain Eukaryota; kingdom Viridiplantae; phylum Streptophyta; class Magnoliopsida; order Poales; family Poaceae; genus Miscanthus; species Miscanthus floridulus. The sequence continues at coordinate 145,394,954 of NC_089584.1, forward strand.
TTGTTTTTTTCTTTTTCTTTTCCGCTTCCTGTCGGGGACCAATAGTGGGGTACCCAAAGAGGAGAAGCTAATGATCATCAAACATTGATTTATCCGCATGATCAAGAGCGCGACTACGCCGATTGCCGAGCTCCGCCTCGCCCGACCCCTGAGGGCTGGCTCTGCATCGCCCGACGTCTGAGGGCAGACTCGGCCTCGCTCGACCCCCGAGGGTTGGCTCCGCCTTGCCCGACGTCTGAGGGCAGGGTTGGCTCCGCCTCGCCCGACGTCCGAGGACTGGCTCCGCCTCGCCTGACGTCCGAGGACTGGCTCCGCCTCGCCCGACGCCTATGACAACATTACGACAATACCGACCCAGGAATCAGGCGGAGCAGATAAGGCAAGGCGCTCAAAGTTAACCGCAATACCGAGGACCGTACCATGTACACCTGCAGGTCAGTACCATCAGGTCATGTTAGAAGGATGCTTTGCAACCTTCTAGGCATGTCAGAGCTCAAACAGTGTTGTAGGCACCGACATTTGCCTTACATTGTTGTGGGCGCCGTCATTTGCCCTCGGGGATGAATCCTTATAGAAGCTCACGACAACCACTACAGTCCAGAAGGAAACTCACATCGCCCATAGTAATGGACGTGCGGTCACTGTGTTGCCGGCTCCCTATATGGTCGCTGATCAGCATGCTGGTCCGTCGCGTCGCCCGCCGAGGCGAGATGGGACGTAACGACCCACTGACAATGCTAGGACATGGCATCATCAGCGAATAGATGCCCAACGTAGCCCTGTCAGGATCAGCGGACATGCGCCTAGCACGGGGCTGTCCCTATCGCCGCCTGCCATGTCAGCGAGGCCCGCACAGAGGAAAAGGAAGACCCGGCATCCTTGGCGGACTTCCTTGGCCTATGATTTTCCTCTTTTCTCCCATCTGTAATCCCTGCTCTCCCCTGGTCTATAAAAGAGAAAGAAGGGCACCCCACTAAGGGATCAATTCATCACATCACACATCACGCCACATAGCTGAGCAACAACCAAGCTCTCAGCACCTATTCGACCTTCCCATCAGAGACTTGGGACATGTCCCTCTCTCGCCCGTTTGTAACCCCTACTACACACTTTTTAATGCTAATAACACGAGCAGCAGCCACGAATGGGACATAGGGACATTCTGCCCAAACCAGTATAAACCTTGTGTCTTTTAGCACACCATCCAGATCAGACGTGCAATAACATAAATTTACTCGTTGGTGTTTACTCGAAACACCGACAGTTGGCGCGCCAGGTAGGGGCCTTTGCGTGTCCCGACATGAACATCAGGCCACGGATGGCTAATAACAGCATCAGCTGGGCCCCGGGCACACACGTGCGCTTCGAGGACCTAGACTTTATTATCACAGCGGAGGGAGAGCTGGCACAACCGCCCATTATCGTTCAACCCTTCCACTCCACCGGCCTCGATGCGATCACCGAGACACTCAAGGAGCTATGCCTTACTATGGAAGAACCGTTCTCCTTGGAATACCTCATCCAGAGCGCTCCGCCGGTGCTCCCATTCGGTCTCTATAATGCCACAGAGACCTTTGGCCACCTTGTGGCACAGCGCATGATCTAGTCCCCCGTGAACAACAAGTTCATGGGAGTGATCAAACACATTGCAGAATCTTTCCATGATCTCCTTGTAGAGGAGCCAGAGTTGCCCTCTGTCTCTAACTCCACCAGAGGGAGTCATCATCCCTCTCGTGAATGCTTCATGATGGGTACCCCCGAGAGACACGTCAAAAGTGTCCCCGAGGAGGAGGCTACCCCAGTGAATGATCTCGACGATGAGGCTGAGGGGGATTGTTGACACCGTTTTTTGCACGTGTCAAAATAATCGGAGTGGACCAATCGGCAAGGAGAAAGTTATTGAATACTTTGATAGCCAATAAAAGCCAGTTTGTAAAAATGGTTGCCGATAGTTGGTGATGATCGATGGAAAGGATGATTTGGACTCAGGCGTTGCCGATGAGGTTGGAGGAGTTGTTGTCGATGCCGATGAAAGGAAACTTAAAGACTACTGCCGATGAAACAGGGAGTATGCTGATGAAGGAAGACTTGAAGACTATTGCCGATGAAGCAGGGAGTCTGCCGATGAAGGAAGACTTGAAGCCTACTGCCGATGAAATAGGGAGTATGCCGATGGAAAGGACAGTGAGATTTCCATCGTAATTGAGGCGGACAGGGAAATAGATAGGAGTTGATTTCCTTTTCTGTATTTGTTAAGTTATGATTCGTGTAAGAGTCACGTGTTTCCTTAGATATGGGATTGGTGTCCTAGTTGTGTTTGGTTGTGTCTCTTTAGATCAGGGTATAAATATGGAGTAAAGGGCAATGTAATAGAGAATATCAATCAATCAATATAAAAACCAACTTTTACTCCTATTTGCATCTACTTTTCGGCGACTTCGTCAATTTGCATATTTTTCTTTTTACGAGTTCTCATTGATTCGGCGAGCTGCATCGCTTCAGTGCGATCTTCGGTGATTCTCGAGTTCCGCGTGAGCACCTCTTGGCCGTGACTTCCGGGCGTATCGCTGTTGTCAGGACCAAAGTGTTCGTTTCTTCATCCTTGTCGATTAGCAGGTCAAATCGATTGGCACGCTTTGGATATCGATTCGGGTATTAGCCCTTTGTGTTTGCAGATCACTTTTGCATCAACACATCTTTTGGCACGCCCGGTGGGACACTTCAACCAATATGTTCAACTCCGAGATCGATCCAGGGAACATTATCGCAGTATCAGAAGAAGATCTCAAGGAAGAACAGAGGCAGGCTATGGAAAAGGCTGTAGAAGAATACAAGCAGCTTTGTCTGAGATCGTTTAGCTTGAACAAGAGTGGACAAGTCATCCAGAAGCAAGATTTGCCATTGCCTCGGCAGGTTACCTTTGACTCCAATCCTGGTAAACTTCAAGAGATGGTTAATTCTGCAGTAAATCATGCTTTGATTAATCATTCCAATGTGCTGTCCAACACTGTTCATAATGCTGTGGTTCGAACTCTCAAAGAAGGACAAGCGGCGCCACATTACGTTGGGCCTGCCTATCATCAACCAGAGCCGGCATCTGTCAAAACTCCATCGGCTCCTTCGGCCGTTGTGGGTACAGAAGTTACTTCCCCTCCAGTATTGGCAGGCTCACCTAATATACAATCTACACCGATACAATCAGATCAGGTGTTACCAGGAGGGCGAGTTCAGCTTAATACAGATCTATCGGCATCAGCTATGTCAGGCCCTGTGTCTCAGAATAACCAGATTCCTACTAATTGGTGGGGATATGGCATGCCTCCAGAGTCATCTGCTTTCAATCCTAGATTACCTCAAGTATTTGATGCAGCAGGAAGAGCGCCTATATCATCGGCCGTTTCGCCGATGGCTCAAGTGCCTCAATATGCCGCAACTACTCCTGTACAACCAACTCCAGGAGGTTTCCAGATGCCTATGATTCAAACATTCAATTCAAGTCCATCGGCGAGCGTACTGCCGATACAGCAGAAAGCCCCTGCTATGAGTCAAACTGGGGTTCAGTTCATGCCTCAAACCAGTTATAATTATCCAACAATATCAGCAAATTACCAGCCATCGGTAAGTTTTGTGCCGATGAGTTCTAATAATGATTGGTCAGGACAGTTACCTGTTCAACATACAGTTCAGCGGAATCAGCAGGTTGCAGGGATTCAACAAGGTCATGTGCAAGCTGGTTTCCAGAATCAAGCATCGGCAGCCCAGCCGATGAATCCTTTCCAACAGGTTAATGGACCACAAGTAACGGCAAATATGCCGATTGCTGGAGATCGTGGGCCACAAAGATATGTGGAAGGATGTCAGCAGGCACCTCCTGTAGAAATTCAACCAGTTCGTCAGCAGGAGGCTGATGCTTTTTGGGCCGATAAGATAGCAGAGATTATGAAGGATCAGTTTGGGATAAAGCCCAAGGTCAATACTTATTCTTATCGGACTCCATACCCTCCTGCATACGATTTAATTCCTCTTCCAAGTCGGTACAAGGTACCGGATTTCACTAAATTCTCTGGACAAGATGATACATCAACAATGGAACATGTCAATCGCTTCATTATTCAATGTGGAGAGGCAGCTAACAGAGATGAATTAAGAGTTCGATTATTTTCATCATCTTTGTCTGGATCAGCATTTACATGGTTCATTTCATTGCCACCAAATTCTATTATTACTTGGGTTGATCTAGAAAAACAATTCCACAAGTATTTCTTTGCTGGAATCCATGAAAAGAAGCTTACCGATTTAGTAAAATTGAGACAGCGTAATGATGAATCGGTAGAGAGCTTTGTACAAAGGCTACGAGATGTAAAAAATAAGTGCTACAGCCTGGTGCTGGATGATCGGCAGCTTGCCGATTTGGCTTTCCAGGGGTTATTGCCACATCTTAAGGACAGATATGCTTCTCAGGAGTTTGAAAGCCTCAGTCATCTTGTGCAAAGGATCTCTGATCAAGATACTAGGGTTTTTGAACCTAAAAAGAGCTGGAGTAAAAAGGTATCATTTGTTGAAGAAGTAGGAGATTCTGACTCTGATGAAGAACCAGTTATCGGCTTAGCTGAGTGGGTTAAGAATAAAAAGCCGATATCATGTCCCTTTGGTCAAAAAGAGCCAGAAAAGTTTACCTTTGATATCACCAAGGCCGATAAAATATTTGATCTTCTGCTCCAAGAGGGCCAGATTAAGCTGTCACCTAATCACGTGAACCCATCGGCAGAAGAGTTGAAGAAGATTTTGTACTGCAAATGGCACAATGCAACTTCACACAGTACAAATGAGTGCAAGGTATTCAGGCAACAGTTACAATCGGCTATCGAATCTGGGAGAATTAAGTTTGGTACTTCCAAGACCCAGAAGCCGATGAAAATTGATCAACACCCTTTTCCAGCAAATATGTTGGATGCCAAAGGAAAGACCAAGGTATTGACGTCAGAGGCTGCTGAGAAAAACGCGTCAGTAGACCCCCAACATCGGATAACTACCGATGATGCAAAGAGTAAGGGTTTGCTGGGGGAAAGCAGTAGTTCCAAAAAACCTCCTCGACCTGGCATTGTGATTACTCATCGAAGGCAGCAGGAGGGTTGGCGTCAACGTAATGACCGATATCGGCAACAGCAAGAAATGAGACGTCAGGAAGAGTGGAATCGACATAAAGATCATTGGAGATGTCCGTTCTTCATCCATTGCTGGGAAGAAGGTATTAAATTGCCAACTGTTGAAAATTGCCCTGAGTGTAATGGTTATTACGGAGTCAATCGTTCAGAAAGGAGGTTTCAACGTGGTAATCAGGGTTTGTCTATCAACGAGCCGATCAAAGGCAGAGCATCAGTGCATGATCGGCTGGGGGGCAGACTTAGTGTACATGAGAGGCTTGGCAAACGCGCTGGATATTTTCCAAGGAATCAAGAGGAGCTTGAGGAAATGGCAAACGCAAGAGTTCCCGATGAGGAGATATTCTACAGGGACCCTAATATACGTCGCGTAGAACTAACTAGGACTTGTTATCAGCCGGTTTGGAAAACCAAGTTTCCTCGATGGTGCCCAGAGGGTCTGACAAAGACGCAGAGAAGGAGGATGCAACGTGAGCGTCAGGAGGATTTATACCAGGAGGAAAATTCCTCCAATGAAAGGCCTGGTCATCAGCAGTGGCAGGTAAAACACAAAAATAAGGGTCCATCTGCAGATGTTAATATGGTATTCATGTTGCCGATGGAGTTTCTGGCGCTATCTGATAATGAGGAAGAAGTTGTTTTCTCTGATCAAGTGGCTCAGCTAACACTAGATCCAATGATGGCTGTTTTTGAGAAACCTACCGATGACGAGAGACGGCATCTTAAGGCTTTATTTGTAAAGGGCAGAGTTGATGGGCAGCCTGTGTCTAAGGTACTTATTGATGGAGGGGCTGCGATTAATATTATGCCTTACGTGATGTATCGGAAACTTGGTAAGGGAGATCAAGACTTGACCAAAACTGATATGATGTTGAAGGATTTTGAAGGCAATGTGTCACCGGCTAAAGGGGCAGTATGCGTTGAATTGACCATCGGCAGCAAAACCTTGCCAACGACGTTCTTCGTTATCAACGGCAAGGGTGCATATAATCTGCTTCTAGGGAGGGATTGGATTCATGCTAATTGTTGTGTTCCTTCTACAATGCATCAATGCCTCGTACAGTGGATTGGGGATAAGATTGAGGTCGTCCCTGGTGATTCTTCTTATATCATCGCATCGGCAGAATCAGATACTTATGAGCGAACTAAATGCATATCAGGAGAAGCTTGGGAAAAAGAGTTCCTTAGAGTTGCTGATTATGAAATTTCACCGATCCAAGCAGTCGGTTCTGAAGAGGAGTTTTAATGGATAGGTTTGCTGATGATGGAAAATTAGGTCAAGGGTTCACATCGGCAGATGATTTAGTAGAAGTAGATATCGGTGATGGTGATAGGTCAAGACCTACTTTTATTAGTGCTAAGTTAGATTCTAAGTGTAAGCAGCGAATAACAGATTTGTTAAAAGATTATAAAGATTGTTTTGCTTGGGATTATACTGAGATGCCTGGATTAGACCGATCGATAGTTGAACATCGGTTACCTATCAAATCTGGATTTCGGCCACATCAGCAGCCAGCGCGCCGATGTAACCCTAATGTACTTCCTGACATTAAGGCCGAAATAACTAAATTAATTGAAGCAAAGTTTATTCGGCAATGTCGATACGCAGAGTGGATCTCTAATGTGGTTCCTGTTTATAAGAAAAATGGGAAACTTCGTGTTTGTATTGATTTCAGGAATCTCAACAAAGCCACACCGATGGATGGCTATCCAATGCCGATTGCTGATTTGTTGATTGATGCTGCGGCTGGACATCAAATTATTAGCTTCATGGATGGTAATGCAGGTTACAATCAAATATTTATGGCTGAGGAGGATATTCCCAAGACTGCTTTCAGATGTCCAGGACATGTGGGGTTGTTCGAGTGGATAGTCATGACGTTTGGTTTGAAAAATGCCGGTGCTACTTATCAAAGGGCTATGAACTTTATTTTTCATGAGTACATCGGCACATTAGTGGAAATCTACATTGATGATGTAGTGATTAAGTCTGGAGATATCACAGCACATTTAGCCGATCTGCGAAAGATACTGGAGTGCACAAGGAGGCATGGATTGAAGATGAATCCTAATAAATGTGCATTTGGTGTATCGGCAGGACAATTCTTGGGTTTTATGGTGCATCAACGGGGCATTGAAATCAGTAGAAAGTCTATTGATGCAATTAACAAGGTGGTTGCTCCTGCCAATAAGACTGAATTGCAATCTTTGATCGGTAAGATTAATTTCATTAGAAGATTCATATCTAATCTGTCGGGTAAGATCAAGGCTTTCAGCCCACTACTTAAATTAAAAGCTGATCAGGAATTTGTATGGGGAGTTGAACAGCAGTTAGCCCTTGATGAAATTAAGAAATATTTATCAAATCCTCCAGTGCTAGTTCCACCTCAACATGGGAAGCCTTTCAGGTTATATTTGTCAGCTGATGATGCAGTTATCGGTTCAGCTCTTATTCAAGAATTTGAAGGGAAAGAACGTGTTATTTATTATTTGAGCAGAAGATTAGTGGATGCTGAGACGAGGTATTCGGCTATCGAGAAATTGTGTCTGTGCTTATACTTTTCTTGTATCAAATTAAGGCATTATTTGTTATCTGCCGAGTGTACGGTCATATGCAAAGACGATGTGGTTAAGTACATGTTGTCGATGCCGATATTAAGTGGTAGAATCGGCAAGTGGATTTTAGCATTATCAGAATTTGAGCTACGCTACAAATCAACTAAGGCAGTTAAAGGGCAAGTAATGGCTGATTTTGTCACTCAGCATTGTAACACGGTGGATTCTCTGGGGATTGCTCTTTGGACACTTTTCTTCGATGGGTCCACATGTGGTGAAGGAGCAGGTGTCGGCATTGTGTTAATTTCACCTCAAGGAAAGAAGTATGAGTTTTCATTGCCGATTGTTGCTACAGCGACAAATAATCAAGCTGAATACCAAGCTTTAATAAAGGGGTTAGAATTGCTGAAGGAGATACGTGCCGATGTTGTTGAAATCTTTGGCGATTCTATGCTAGTTATAAATCAATTGGCTGGAATTTATGAATGCCGAAGTGAAGCCTTGATTTCGTATTATGAAAGGTGTTTGCAATTATTGAAAGGATTTAGAGATTTTCGTCTTGAACATATCTCTCGATTGCATAATGAGGAAGCTAATCGACTAGCTCAGCATGCTTCAGGGTATCAGTCTATTCAGGAAGTGCTAACATCGGCAGTTGATACCGATGACTGGAGGAAAGAGATTGTCGATTATTTAAAGGATCCATGTAGAAAGGTCGAGAGACGTATAAGGTTCCAAGCTACCAAATATGTGCTCCTCGATGATGAATTATATTATCGAACTATAGATGGAGTTTTACTCAGATGTGTTAGCAATAATGAATCGAAAAGCTTGATGGGTGAAATTCATGAAGGAGTATGTGGGGCACATCAATCGGCTTTCAAGATGAAATGGATGATCAGAAGAAATGGGTATTATTGGCCGACTATTCTTGAAGATTGTTTTAAATATTTTAAGGGATGCCAGGGGTGTCAAAAGTTTGGTAATATTCAAAAAGCGCCTGCATCGGCTATGAATCCTATAATCAAACCATGGCCGTTCCGGGGATGGGCTATTGATCTCATTGGTCAGATTTATCCGCCATCGAGTAAAGGACATAAATTTATTCTGGTTGCTACCGATTATTTCACAAAGTGGGTTGAGGCAATTCCTCTAAAAAAGGTGACATCGGTCAATATGATTGATTTTGTGAAGGAGCATATTGTTTATCGATTTGGTATTCCTCAGACTATCACTACCGATCAGGGTACTATGTTTACATCGGGAGAATTTGATGAGTTTGCTGTAGGTATGGGAATTAAAATTTTAAATTCTTCTCCATATTATGCTCAAGCTAATGGTCAAGCTGAGGCTTCTAACAAAGGCATCATCAAACTTATTAAGCGCAAAATTGAAGAAAATCCTAGGAGGTGGCATACAGTATTAAATGAAGCCTTGTGGTCATATCGGATGTCATGCCATGGTGCAACCAAAGTAACGCCTTATCAGTTAGTATATGGACACGATGCAGTGTTGCCTTGGGAAATTAAGGTTGGCTCTAGACGAATACGTTCTCAAAATCAGCTGACAGCCGATGAGTATAATACTCTTATGAAAGATGAGTTGGAAGATGTGGCAGGTCATCGGTTAAGGGCTTTAGTTAGTATTGAAGAAAATAAGAAGAGAGTAGCTAGATGGTATGACAAGAAGGTGAAAGTAAAAGAGTTTGCCGATGGAGATCTGGTCTGGAAATTGATTTTACCGATTGGGACTAAAAGTTCAAAGTTTGGAAAGTGGTCTCCTAATTGGGAAGGTCCATATCGGATAAATCAGTCTATTCCTGGTAATGCATATATTTTAGAAACCCTCGAAGGGGTTGTGTTTCCCAGAGCGTTAAATGGAAAATATCTGAAGAAATATTACCCTAGTATCTGGACAGATGCATAAAAGTATAAGTGCCGATAACAGTACTATCGGCTAGAATTATGCAAGGGTATCAATGTCTCATAAAGTGCCGATACAATAAATAAGATTACACGTTCAGCAAGGATTGGATAGCTAATATCGCACGCAGGCGAATCTGGTCGGCTTCTTCCATTTCTTTGATATCGTCATCGGCAGCACCCTCCACAGGCTTGAGTTTCTTCTTCATGGCTAAAGCCTTGCGAGCTTGGATATCTCTTTCTTGCTGAAGGGCTTTGACGGCATTGGGTAGCTGGCTTTCTTCTTGTTGAGCATGAGTTAAGGCTGCATCGATTTCTTTCAATTCAGCCAATAGAGCTGCCTTCCTTGCCGATAGATCCAAGATTTTCTGCTTAAGTGCAGCACCCGAAGTCTGCAAGTCGACGATGCCCTTGTGCTTCTCATCAGCGATTTGTTTCAGTTGTAGCATCTCTCCTTTAAGTTGAGCTTGAGCTGCTCTATCGGCAATGCGCTGAGCAGCCCGTTGATATTGCAGTTGACGGCTTTCTAAGTGAGCTGCTGGGAAGAGTATTTCTTCAACATCGGCAGGGACCTGGCCACGAATTGTTTTGAAAATTGCCTTTGCGGGGTCCGAGTCATCTACCAGTTGGGCGGTACTTTGCTGTAGCAAGTTCAGGAGGGTTTCCAACTTGGATTTAGTCTCTGCCGATATTGTTCCCAGTGCAAGGGAAGAACTTGTTTCCTCTCCATCGTCGTCAGAAATGTCAATGGCAAAGGAAAATAGGCTGTTCGGGGAATCTTGTTCCTGAAAGAAAGACAAGGAGATCAATCAGGGGTAAGTATGAGTATTATAAAATCAGATAGGTTGATCGGTTTACCTGTTTCAAGGCAATTTCCTGTGCTTGACTGGAGGAAGCCACCTGGAGTATGTCGTGTGGATCGGCTGAGCTTGCCGATGGGATATCCTCTGTGACTTCATCGGTGGTGGGCTCTTGAGGTATGATGACCGATGACATTGGGGCAGATGTAGGGATCGGCATAGACCTTTGTCGTTTTGGTTGTGCTTCAGTATCTGTTGAAGCTTTGCGCTTTGCTTGGACATCGGCAACGATTGGCTGGGGGGCATCGACACTTGTTGGTTGTGAAGCTTGGGCATCTGGTACGTTTGCCGATGTACCCAATTGTTGCTGTAAAACAAGTGTGAGATATGATATTTAATAGATAAATGTAAAGTCAAGAAGCTACCTCTGAAGGAGTGGTGCTTGATATCGGCGGAATTGCCGATGATGATCCAGTAGCAGCTCTTACCCCCTGATGATTAAGGTTAATATAGTTTGTGATCGGCATAAGTGAAAATAAACAAGGTTGTTACCTTAAAGGCTTTGACCAAGGTTGTAGCAGCGGCCGATGGAGTAGCCCTGGATGTAGCCAATTTGGACTTAAAAGTGATGGTCTTGGTACGAATCTTCTGGTGGGTCAAAGCGGCTAAGGTGGGAGCGTTGTAGCCGATCGGCGATGTTGGGGAAATAGGCCGGAGGTTGAAGGGTTTCCCACTTTTGCTCACCGATGGTGCTGGGTGGTTAACCTGTTACAAGGGAGTCAGTTATTGATAAATGAAAAGAAAAGTAGAAGGGAGTTCGAGGAAACTTACCGCGTCGTCGGGGATGACATATTCAGAGTCGATCATGTGCCGATATGTGTGAGCAGAAGTCGAGAACAGTTGCTCTTTCCACTCTCGCCACCATTGCTTGTATGACTCGGTGATGAAAGATATTGGTGTCCAGGTGGATATATCAACATCTGTAGTATCGGCATCAGGAGAAAGTTGTACTACCTTGTTCCAGTCTGTTCCGCAGGTGATTGTTTCCCTGGGTTTGATCACATCGGCAAAGCAGAGTTTGATTGGCAGTTGCCCAAAAGCCAATTGGCGGGATACTGCCGATGGGTTGTAAAATTCATATGTAATATTGGTGTTTTTCCCGCTGCCGAATGTGTTTACTGGAATTGCCCTGGGAGTGATGATAGCCATCATGAGCTCATTATCTTGATTCAGAGTGTCATCGGCAAAGTTGAAAAGAAGGGGGAATCTGTTTTCTTCGTCGATATAAGGCACCCAGGCCCTATGATCACGAGAAAGACCATTATAGAAGCTTTGAAAGAATCTGCCGATTTGGTCTTCGTTGGCTTCTGTTCCAGGAAGGACAATTATGGCTTCACCAAAATTGAGGGGTGAGCGTGTTGCCGATTCATCATCCCCGAGCACATAATCTTCAGCAATTTCTCGTGGGAATTGTTGAGCAAAAAAGTCCCATTGCAAACGTTTGTGCATATGGGCATTCAGCCACATGTTGATGAACCACCACGGGCCTCCCAGGTTGCCGATGGGTTCGCCAAGCAGGAGTTTCTGAGACACTTGGTGAAGAAGATGATAAGTGGAGCTCAGAAGGTATCGGCCAAGAGGAAACCTTACGCCATTAGCTAGAAGTTCAGCTGCAGGGAGGAAGGCGTTGGTTGGTCCTACTGATCGACCACAGAAGATAAATTTTTCTAACCACATATTCAGGAATGTGGCATGTTCCCTCTGGCTAGGTGTCCTGGTTTTCTGGTACTCTTGAATATATCCTGTCCAACCGCCGATGTTACGGGTATTCACTCTATATTCAGGCTTTCTACCAAAGATGGAGCCTTCATCGGCAGTTGAGATGTCCAAGCCAGTAAGCATGTGGACATCGGCAAGGGTAGGGGTAGCTGGGCCATGTCCAAACATAAAAGTATTGGTCGTATCTGACCAGAAATAAGCAGCTGCAATCATCATTGATTCATTTTTCTGCATATCGGCAATAGAGAGCCTGATACATTGGTCTAACTTTCGTTCTGCCCAGTATACTTGCATCGATCTATTAACCCTCAAATACCAATCTTTCCACCCTTTGGTGGTTTTGGGCCAAGATCGGAATGTGTCTTTCCACAAGTTCAGGGAGAAATTTTGGGCTCTAAAGGGGATTCTGTTAACCTCTGCGTTGATCAGATCGGTTGGATCTGGGTTGCCCATTAGTCCAAGGCATTGGACGTGTGGCTGATCGGTTGGGATAATTAATTTGTTGCGCAGTTCCTAAGGTTATGGAATCCAGAAGACAGAAGAAAAGAAAAATCACCAACTGAATAAATTTGCAAAAAGATCAAAGTAAAAGGTAATGGAAGTGGAGCGAACCGCGGGGACGTCGAAGTTGATGGCCATTGTCTTGAAGAAGGTGGAGATATGAGCCGGGAACTTGAAGTTAGCGCCGGAGAAGGGTTCTTGTTGGTTGAGGTCGCGCGGTTGTTCGTCGGAGTCGCCGCCGGAGAGAGAGAATGCCAAGGATTGGAGGCTGAAGATAGAAAATGAGGGTTCTGGAGAAATCTATTTATAAGCCGGTCAGGATAAGGGTATTTTGGACTTATCTCTATGACGCGCGCATATAGGTCAAGGCGGTGCAGAGGGATATGGTAACTATTCGCGCGATAATCAGGGGATTGTACAGATGAGTTGATAACAAGTAATCACGACTTGGAAGGGATATCGATACATGATATTTTAATTCTTAAAATGGCAGCATTATCATGTTAGGATCTTGCCGATGGGTTGTTGTTTTGGTATCTCAATCAAGGCAAGAGTGGTTGGTGATTGTGCGATATTTACTGAAGTGCGTGGATCAAGATTAGATTTGATTGGATTTGATAACAAATCAAGTTTTGGCTTGGAGAATGAGTTACGGTAATCGGGCAAAGGCAAGCGTTATCTAGAGTGAATTTCGGAGCATTAATGGTTTTATACTCCGAAATTGGGGGGCATGTGTTGACACCGTTTTTTGCACGTGTCAAAATAATCGGAGTGGACCAATCGGCAAGGAGAAAGTTATTGAATACTTTGATAGCCAATAAAAGCCAGTTTGTAAAAATGGTTGCCGATAGTTGGTGATGATCGATGGAAAGGATGATTTGGACTCAGGCGTTGCCGATGAGGTTGGAGGAGTTGTTGTCGATGCCGATGAAAGGAAACTTAAAGACTACTGCCGATGAAACAGGGAGTATGCCGATGAAGGAAGACTTGAAGACTATTGCCGATGAAGCAGGGAGTCTGCCGATGAAGGAAGACTTGAAGCCTACTGCCGATGAAATAGGGAGTATGCCGATGGAAAGGACAGTGAGATTTCCATCGTAATTGAGGCGGACAGGGAAATAGATAGGAGTTGATTTCCTTTTCTGTATTTGTTAAGTTATGATTCGTGTAAGAGTCACGTGTTTCCTTAGATATGGGATTGGTGTCCTAGTTGTGTTTGGTTGTGTCTCTTTAGATCAGGGTATAAATATGGAGTAAAGGGCAATGTAATAGAGAATATCAATCAATCAATATAAAAACCAACTTTTACTCCTATTTGCATCTACTTTTCGGCGACTTCGTCAATTTGCATATTTTTCTTTTTACGAGTTCTCATTGATTCGGCGAGCTGCATCGCTTCAGTGCGATCTTCGGCGATTCTCGAGTTCCGCGTGAGCACCTCTTGGCCGTGACTTCCGGGCGTATCGCTGTTGTCAGGACCAAAGTGTTCGTTTCTTCATCCTTGTCGATTAGCAGGTCAAATCGATTGGCACGCTTTGGATATCGATTCGGGTATTAGCCCTTTGTGTTTGCAGATCACTTTTGCATCAACAGGGATACAACGGCTCCACCTCACATGAGGGTGGAGTAGCTAAAAGCCCAACACCGAGAGATCGAGGAAGTGTGACTCTAGCTCGAGCAGGAATGTGTGGAGCTCGATCGGGAGATCGAGCGCCATGGAGACGTTGGGCGCGCATGTGCCATGGGCCGCGATGTGAACCGGAGGATCATCGCCGATGATGAAGCCCTCCCTCGCTTCGCCTAGGCCAGCCAGAACATCGCCGCTACGATGGCCTTGCTCCATGGTCTTCTAGAGGCCACGACTCTCGAGGATCATCGGGCCCACCATAAGATTCGCATGATGCTCGAGCGTGCGGTGGTGCAGTAGGCCGAGAGCTTGCTATCTCGGCGACGCGAGCTCAACACCAGCTAGCACACGCCCTTAGAGCACCCTGGTAGGGATACATCAGTCCACCAGGAGCCACAAGGCCATAGGCAGCACACCACGGTCCCGGTGCATCAGCATCTCAGCCGCAACCACAACCATGCAAACACCCTCGATGCCCGTAGGCGTACCTACAATGGCTTGAGAGAGGGAGCTAGCCGTGGCTATCACCCTCATCACGGCGGACGCTACGATAGTGGCGAGGACCAAAGCCCGAGCCCTGTCCTGCTGGGGCCTCAAGCCTTCGACTAACACATCCTCAGCATTGCCTTCCCGCCAAGGTACCAACCATCAATCAACATCCCGAAGTACTCAAGGGAGACGAACCCCATACTATGGCTCGAAGATTATCGGCTTGCCTGCCAAGCTAGTGGTGCGGATAATGATGATTTCATTATCCGCAACCTTCTATTATTCTTGGCCGATTTGGCATGAACATGGTTGGAACACCTTTCATCCAACAGGATCCAAGGTTGGGCGGACCTAAAGGAGATCTTTGTGGGAAACTTCTAGGGCATATACAAGCGCCCTAGGAACCCATGGGACCTCAAGAACTACCGACAAAAGGCTAGAGAAACCCTTCGTGGGTACATTCGACGCTTCTCCCGATAGGGCAACGAGCTGCCTAACGTCGCCAATGCCGACGTTATAGGGGCTTTCCTATCTGGGACCACCTACGAGTCTCTAGTTCACAAGCTAGGATGCAAGGGTCCATAAACCACCAAGGAACTCCTTGACATCACTACCAGCCACACCTCGGGCGAAGAAGTGGTCGAAGTGATCTTTGATCGCCTCAATGGCAAGGCGAGGTGGGACGAGGATGCCGGTGAAGGCGCCTTCAATCGTCCTGCCAAAAAGAAGAACAAGAGGCAATGGTGTGAGGGCTCGCTCGTGGCCACCGCTGACCGCAGGGATGGTCAGAAGCCCACAGAGGGCACTCCAAACCACTTTGAAAAACTACTCGAGGGGCCATGTCTGAACCATGCCTTCCTCGTCAAGCATTTGTACAAGTAGTGTGCCCTCATGAAGTGGTTCCTGTCCGAAGGCTCCAACAAAGGGGAGCACAGGAAGGACCCCGACCCTACCATGGATGACGCCGAGAGGAAGGATGGAGGCTTTCCAACACCGGATGGCTGCCTCATGATCTTTGGAGGATCGGAGGCCTATGACTCCAAGCGCCGCCAGAAGATCACGCGTCGTGAGGTCTACACGACCGAATCAGCCATGCCTACCTTCCTTCGATGGTCAAAGTCCGCTATAACCTTCGATCGGACCAACCACCTAGAGAGCATCCCACTTCCAGGGAGATACCCGCTCATGGTCTCAACATCATGTACGCCGAGATGCTCGATGCTATAGGCATCGACCGAGCGCGCATTTGGCCAACCGGAGCCCCTTTCCATGGCATTGTGCCTGGAAAGCAAGCCATGTCGCTCAGGCAGATTGATCTGCTTGTCACCTTCGGGGTCCATCCAACTACAGGACAGAGACCCTCACCTTTGAAGTGGTTGGATTCTACAGAACTTACCACGCCATCCTAGGACGACCATTCTATGCGAAGTTCATGGTCGTCCCCAACTACACCTACCTCAACCTAAAGATGCCAGGCCCCGACAAGGTCATCACCATTGGTACCTCCTTCCAGCGCGCCTATGAGTGTGAGGTCGAGTGCCGCGATCACGCCGCAGCAATGTCGCCTCCGGAGAGCTCACGGACATCAGGAAAGAGGTCACCAAAGAAGCGCCCAACCCCAAGAGGTTGACTAGGTCCTTCAAGCTAGCAGAAGGCTCTAAGGAGGTCCTCATAGACCCCAGGAGCACCAAGGGAAAAATGGTGCGCATTGGTACCACGCTTTCCTCTAAATAGGAAAGTGCGCTCGTCGGCTTCCTCTGCGCCAACAAAGATCTTTGCATGGAAACCCTCGGACATGCCAAACATTCCGAGGGAAGTCACCGAGCATGCCTTAAAGATCCACCTAGGCTCCAAGCCAGTAAAACAACGCCTGTGTCGCTTCAATGAGGAGAAATGCAGGACCATCAGCGAGGAGATCGCGAAGCTTTTGGCGGCCAGATTCATCAAGGAAGTGTACCACCTAGAGTGGCTAGCCAATCTTGTTCTTGTATGAAAGAAGAGTGGGAAATGGAGGATGTGTGTTGACTACACAGGTCTTAACAAAGCATGCCCAAATGATCCATTTCCTTTGCCATGCATAGACCAGATAGTTGACTCTATCTCAGGGTGCAAAACCCTCTGCTTCCTTGATGCGTACTCCAGGTACCATCAAATCACGATGAAAGAGTCTGACCAGCTCACGACATCTTTCATCACCTCCTTTGGATCATTCTGCTATGTCACAATGTCATTCGGTTTAAAGAACATTGGGGCTACATACCAGCATTGTATGCTCAAGTGTTTCAGAGACTTCATCGAGTGGATCGTTGAGGCCTACGTAGACAACATTGTGGTCAAGTCCAAATTGGCTAACCACCTCGTAGCCAATCTTGAGCAGGCCTTTGCAAAACTCTGAGAAAACGGCACCAAACTCAATCCCGATAAGTGCATTTTCGGGTCCCGATGGGCATGCTGCTTGGTTTCATCATCTCTGAGCGTGGAATTGAGGCCAACCCAGAGAAGATCTCAGCCATCACTAGGATGGGCCCGATTCAGAACATAAAAGGAGTATAGTGAGTTATAGGGTGCCTCATCGCGCTCAGCCACTTCATCTCATGCCTCGGCGAACGAGGTCTCCCCCTTTATCAACTTTTGAAGAAGGCATACCACTTTGAATGGACATCCGAGGCCCAGGAGGCACTTGACATGGTCAAGCTATTTGTAATGAAGGCACCGATCCTGGTTCCTCCTATCAAAGGAGAACCCCTTCTGCTCTACATTGCGGCCACCAAGCAAGTGGTCAGTTCTGCCCTGGTAGTGGAGCAGCAAGAAAAGGCGCACGCCCTCAAAGTATAGCACCTAGTGTACTTCATCAATGAGGTCCTATCTGACTCAAAGACCAGCTACCCCCAAATCCATAAGCTTTTGTATGCCATCCTCATCATCAAGAGAAAGCTACGCCACTACTTCGAGTCACATCCGATGACAGTTGTGATGTCCCTCCCCCTCAGCGAGGTTGTCCAAAACTAGGATGCCACTGGAAGAACCACGAAATGGGCACTCAAGCTGATGGGTCAGGGCTTTACATATGCCTCCTGGATGGCCATCAAGTCCTAAGTATTGGCTTATTTCATCGTGGAATAGACCAAGGTCTAAATGCCACCAGCGGTCGTCGATCAAGAATATTGGATGATGTACTTCAACGGAACACTGATGAAGAAGGATGCTGGCATAGGGCTGGTCTTCATGTCGCCCCTTAGGGTACGAATGAGGTA
Organism: Miscanthus floridulus; assembly: GCF_019320115.1. NCBI lineage: Eukaryota > Viridiplantae > Streptophyta > Magnoliopsida > Poales > Poaceae > Miscanthus > Miscanthus floridulus. Next base: position 145,413,044 of record NC_089584.1, read on the forward strand.
CATGGTCTGTCTCCATTTTCCCTCCTCCAACAATGTGGCCGAATATGAGGCGCTCATCAATGGCTTACGCACCACCATCAAGATGGGAATCTGACGCCTCAATGTTCGAGGAGATTCCTAGCTCATCATCGACCAAGTCATGAAGGAGTCAAGCTACCATGACCCCAAGATGGCTACATACTACCAAGAAGTCCGCTGGTTGGAGGACAAGTTCGATGGCCTCGAGCTCAATCACATTCCGAGGCGCCTCAATGAGGCGACCGATGTGCTTGTGAAAGCAGGATCCGGTTGAGAGCCAGTGCCAATAGGCATCTTCACCAGCGACTAGCACAAGCCCTCGGTTTGCTATGAGGGGTCAGAACAAGGCAGAGATGGTCCGTCCAATCTAGGCCTAGGGGCTGACCAACCGTCGGCTCCATCCGGCCCCAAAGTCATGAAACTCAAAGAGGACCCAATGACAGAGCCCGACCCTCTGGTCGACTAGAGAATGCTCTACCTTGACTACCTCTTCCATGACACACTATTGATAGACAAGATGGAGGCTCGATGGCTCACACATTGTGCCAAGTCCTTTGTTCATGTGGAGGGTGAACTCTATAAATGAAGTCACACTAGGATCTTGCACCGCTGTATCCCCATCAAACTGGGGAAGCATTTGCTGAGCGATATCCACGATGGGGTCTGCGGTCACCATGTGGCACCTAGAACCCTAGTCAAAAATGCATTTTGATAGGACTTCTACTGGCCTACCACGGTAGCCGACGCTGAGCAAATTGTACGCACCTACGAAGGGTGCCAGTACTACGCTCGACAGACTCACCTATGGCCCAAGCGCTCCAAATGATCCCCATCACCTGGCTGTTCGTAGTCTAGGGGCTCAATCTGGTTGGACCTCTCAAAAAAGTGCTCAGGGGCTACACCCACTTGCTTGTCACCATAGACAAGTTTACAAAGTGGATAGAAGTTTGACCGATCTCCATGGTCAAATCCGAGCAGGCCGTGCTATTCTTCCTCGACATCGTCCATCGCTTTGAAGTCCCAAACTCCATCATCACGGACAACGGCACATAGTTCACTGGGAAGAAGTTTCTCTAATTTTGCGATGAACATCACATCCGCATCGACTGGGCCTCCGTAGTGCACCACCGAATAAACGGGTAGGTCGAACGCGCAAACTACATGGTCCTATAGGGCCTCAAGCCTAGGATCTTCAACCGGTTGGACAAGTTCGACGCTCAGTGGGTCGCCGAGCTTCCCACGGTGCTTTGGAGTCTGAGGATGACCCCTAGCTGGGCGACTGGCTACACATCATTCTTCATGGTCTATGGTTCTAAAGCTATCCTCCCAACCGACCTTGACTATAGAGCACCAAAGGTTAGGGCGTACGATGAACAAGGAGCCAAGGCATCCCTCAAGGATGCCATGGACCAGCTAGATGAAGCGCGTGACATTGCCCTCCTCCACTAAGCCAAGTACCAGCAAGCGTTACGATGATACCACAACCGTCGAGTATGGGGTCAGGCCTTCAACGTCGAAGACCTAGTTCTCCACCTTGTCCAGAGCAACAAGGACCATCACAAGCTCTCCCCACCATGGGAGGGACCATACGTCGTCGTGGAGGTGCTCTGGCCAGGCACCTACAAACTAAAGACCATCAATGACGAGGTCTTCACCAATGCCTAGAATATCGAGCAACTACGTCGCTTGTACCCTTTATAAACACATACTTTCTCTTATTAGTTTTGTTATCAAACTCCTTGATTTTTCAAGACAACTGATCCTAGCAATGGTAAAGGGTCAGGCCTCACTCGGGGGCTGATATGAGCACATTTATCCATCAAACATTCTCTGTGCATGCCTCCCTTTTTTTACGTTAAGACCTAAGAGCTAGGTTTATGGGAACAAGCTCTGAGTATAACTATTTAGATTGCGGGAGACCTATGCCCCAGCGGCTATGGTGTCTTTGCTCATCAGTATGATCAGAATTGGCTCAACCGCACTCTGAGGTTTTACGACCTTAATGATAGAAAGGGTCAGGGTGCGCTAACATTTTTATATAAAAAGGTGAGAAGATCTAAAAAGTTGTTTGCTATAACGAAGAATAAGAACTTGTCTATTTTGCACAAGTTCATCGCTCGGTTTATCTGCCTAACTAAATTCTTACGCGGGATGTTCTCATCCTCCATTTCTGCAGGAAAATCTTGTCTCAACGGGTAACACAAGTCGATCGAATGGCTTGGCCACTGATGAGAAACGAGTAAGGAGCAGATAGGATCACGCTCGTATCCGGTGGAGGCTTCTCCAACCCATCACTCTTACCATCAAGGTAAAACTGGTGTCCAGGTCGATCGAACGGCTCACAACCACAGCCGAGAGACATGCACCCTTACTTTACATATTAATTTTGCTACCGAGCATCTGACCCTAGCAATGGCAGGGGGTCAGACATCGCTCCGGGGCTGGCGAGAGCGTCAATTCGCTAGACATTCTCTTTGCCCGGCCCCTCCTTGCGTTTAAAAACTAGAGCCATGGTGTGCGGATGCAAACTTTGAGTAAAACTGGTCAGACCACTAGGACCCTACGCCTCAGCGGCTACGGCGTTTTTGCTCACCAGCGTGATCAGAGTCTTTATCTCTGCATGCCAAGCTTTAGCCTCCACCTTCTCGAGAAGGGATTGGAGGGGCCTACCTATGGGATCTCCATCGAGGAGAGACCGTTAGGTCACCCAAGTTGATCGAATGGCTCGGGCTGCTACCGAGAGACAGATATGGAAGACTAGGATGCTCGTGCATGTTATACCAGCCACGTCATGAATGTCGAACCTAGACCCTGCATAGACATATCCAGTAAGAGCAGTGTTTTCCTAAACGCTAAACGGTAAACAGTCGGTCACCTACCGTTTAGCCATTATTCAGGCAAAACGCCCCATTAAACGGGCTAAACGGCCAATTAAACAGGGTAAATGGGTGATTAAACGGAAATGGCGCACCACTGTGTAGCATTTACATGGTGTTTGAACGGGCTAAACGACCGTTTAGGCGAACAGTGAGTAAGAGTTCCCAAACCCTGTCACTCGTGCCATCGAGGTAACATTACCAACCCCCACCTTTTCTTTATATGATCATTCATTCATCCATTTTCATTCATATATTCATTCATTCATTTATCCATGCATTCATCCCATACACCCAAGCATTGCATATGCAGTTGCTACATCACAACGCTTCACGTCGTGTTATGAAGCGGTAGTCGTCTTATTCAATATGAGTGGCGACCGACCGAGGTTCGAAGGCCGGCCCACAAAGGGCTTGAGGCTGCCTCGTATCAAATGGAGCCAGGGAAGAAAACCCGAGATGAGCCCTAGCAGCCCTGCCCGACCCCACTCATAAGCAGACAGGGACATCTCGACCTTTCTCGATCTGATTCTAACCTCGAGCCAAGCCCACAGAATCTCCATCGAGGAGAGGCCAACGGGCCACCCGTGCCTATCGAATGGCTCGGGCATCTACTAGGAGGTGGGTTAAGAAGTAATGGAATATCACATGAGGGCTCTGCCAACCCTATTAGCGGATGATGGACCCAGATTCTAGTCTAACATGCCCGTTAGCGAGCTCATCGAGCATGACACTCGAGCCATCGAGGCAAGTGTCGTTAGCTCAGCCCCTCTAGTTGTGGAAACAGCCCTCTAGTTGTGGAAACAGAGGAGGAGGTGACACATGAAACACAACCGACTCCTACCAAACTCCATGGGTCTCAGGGGCTTGAGCCACCCGATCCTAGATCGAGAGACCGAGGTTTGAAGGCCGGCTCGCGAAGGGCTCGAGGCCACCTCACGTCAAACAAAAGCCAGGGGAAAAAGTAGATGAGCCCCAATGACCTTTGCCCATCCCATCTAGAAGTGGACAAGGTCATCTCAACCTTCTCATTCGATCCTAACCTCTAGCCGAGCCCATAGAATCCCCATTTGAGGGGAATCTATTGGAAGGCGAGTTAAGGAACAACGGAATGCCATAAGAGGACTTTGTTGACCCCATCACAAACGACGGAACTAGATTCCATTCGAACATGCCCGTTAGCGAGCTCACCGAGTGCGTCACTCAAGCTATCGAGGCAAGTGACGTTAACTCAACCCCTCCAGTTACGGAAACCACAGATGTGGCGACAGTCATAAAATCAAGCCGACCCTTGACCGAATCCCTGCTATGCGCAGGGGCTCGAGGAAGGTTGGACTTGCAAGGAGACCAAACGCATGGTCATAGAACAATAGCTAAGATCCTAGGGAGGGGGTACGTGCGAATACAAGAGATGTTTTCTCCTACTAAGTTTTGCTATCCTCTCCTCGATTTTCAGTGACATCTGACCCCAGCAACGGCAAAGGGTTGGATCTCACTCAGGGGCTGATAAAGGTATAAGGACACCTTTTCTGAAATAGTCATCACGTTAGACCTCTTCCTCATGTTAAGCCTAGCGGCAAGGATTGCAGAAACGAACAACTGAGCATCCCTGGTCGGACTACAAAAAGCCTATGCCTCAGCGGCTACGATGTCTTTGCTCACCAGCATGGTCAAAGTTCCACTCTTACACCTTAGGCCCTATGATCTTAACAAACAGAAGGGTCAGAAAATGTGAGCCTTTTTTGCATAGAAAAAGAGAGGAAAACAAGTTCAATCAAGCAGAACGAAATAACAAAATTGTTTTTGCGATACATAAGGGTCGGCGCTTGTTCACAGATTACAATAGTGTTCATCCAACCTATTTGACTAACTAGCCCCTTTGGGGGAGAACTACGTCTTTGACTTTATCCGCCAGGTTCCGGGCAAGAGGAGCTACCGTTGTCTCTATCTCATCCAGCTTAGAGGCTTCGTAGCCAGCTGCGAAACTAAGGCTCATCGTCTCCAAGTCGATGCTGTCCACGTAATGCGAATGAGCAATCGCAAAGGCTTGGGTGACCCTGGTGCAAAGAGCATCCCTCTCGAGCTGGCACACCCACACCGTGATATCGACGACATGGGCTGCAAGCGAGCTAGTCCCCTCTGAACGCACCACCTCCAGGTCATCGTAGACCACTCTGAGGGTGGCGCTTAGGATGCCGAGCTTGTCGTTCTCTATCTGAAGGTTCCTCCTCACCTCGGCGAGCTTCGTAGCTAGCCCGGAGGAGACACCCTCGGCCTCTAGCCTCTAGGTTATCACGGTTTCGAGCTTGACCTAAAGGGAGCCGATCCTCTGCTGTGCCTCGTCGTGCTCTCAGACGGCACAGTCATGCTCCTCACGGGCCACGCCACGCTCTGAGCGGAGTCTCCCTATAGTTTGGAGCAGCTTGCCTCGCTCTTTGCACAGCCGGGTGACCGCCTTAGCATCCTGACTCGCCCTTCGCTCTAGGGCTATGAACTTCTCCTCGGCTATCAACTTTAGGTCCTACTCCTTCTCAGCCTCGGCTAGAAGGTCGAGGATCCGTAGGTGGGTCTTAGCGTTCCTCTAAAGTAGCTCATCCCGCTCTCTCCTGACTCTGGCGGCCTCCTCCTCATCTTGCCATGCCCTCGCCGATAGGGCCTCGAAGGCCTTCTCAGTCTCTTCCTCATGTCGACGGGCCTCGACCTCCCATAGTCGAAGACTCTCTGCCTCCTCGACAAGGGAAGTCAGCTTAGCCACCCTCTATTGGGCGACAACGAGCTGGGCGGTCACATCCCCATGTAGCTAGGCCTCTTCAGCGAGGTGGTCCTAGTTCTCCTTCTGCTCGCGAAGGAACTAGGATTTCTCCCTGCTACGAGCGATAAGAGACTAAAAACAGATGATGGTCAAAACACAAAAATACATGAAGAAAGAAGAGGGCGAGGGGCAAGATTAAGCGAATACCCGGCCAGTGGGAACGATGACCTCATGTAGGGAGCCCTGGCCTGGTTTAGAGCTTCGAGCATGGCCAAAATCCCCTCGTTGAGACTCTCTCGCTCCGTGCTCTCAGAAGCATCATCGAGGGAGAAGAGTGTCGACGTCGGGTCTTGCGGATCTATCCACCAGAGCCAAACCTCGCCCTACGTGGGTGAGTGGCTGCCTCCTAACAATAGGGCTAGGGGCAACTCCCTGCTGGTCCTCTCCACCACCGCCATGATGTTTGGGGACCCCTTGGTTGTGTCCCCATCCGTCCGGCCCATGTCGAGCGTCGTCGCTTGGGCCACTAGAGGAGTGGGTTGCACCGCTGCCTCGGGTGCTGCCACCATGACTTCCAGCTGTGGCCCATCTATCATGGTCGCTTCCACCTCCTCCTACATTGGTGGGGCCTCGTCCGGCTAAGTTGCACCCATCTCGGTCGGTGCCACGAGCGCGATCAGAAGCTCCGACCGACCCATCATCGGCAGCGGCACCACCTCTATCATCAGTTCCTTAGCGACCTCTAAGGGCATCCTTCGAGCCCCTGCGTCTGCTTGTCCCACCAATGAAAGGTCCTAATGGCTAGAGGGGGGTGAATAGCCTAATAAAAATTTCTACAACAACACTTAACGAAAGGTTAGATAATTATAAGGCGAAGCAAGTGTTGTACTAGCCTACTCAAAATGCAAGCCACCTACCACAATTCTAGTTTAGATAGTGTCGATTCACACAAGAGGTATGACACTACCCTATGTTAGTGTGCTCTCAAAGGCTAACTAAAGAGCCACACCAACCAAGCAAGCAATCTCTCACAACTAGTTACACTAAAGAGCTTGTCAACTAGTTTGTGATAATGTAAAGAGAGTGATCAAGATAGTTATACCGCCGTGTAGAGGAGTGAACCAATCAATCACAAGGATGAATAACAATGAAGACCAATCACCTCAGAATCAATGATGAACACAATAATTTTTACCAAGGTTCACTTGCTTGCCGGCAAGCTAGTCCTCGTTGTGGCGATTCACTCATTTGGAGGTTCACGCGCTAATTGGCTTCACATGCCAAACCCTCAATAGGGTGCCACACGATCAACACAAGATGAGGATCACACAAGCCACGAGCAATCCACTAGAGTACCTTTTGGCGCTCCACCGAGGAAAGGTCAAGAACCCCTCATAATCACCACGATCGGAGCCGGAGACAATCACCACCCTCCACTCAACGATCCTCGCTGCTCCAAGCCATCTAGGTGGCGGTAACCACCAAGAGTAACAAGCGAATCCCACAGCGAAACACGAACACCGAGTGCCTCTAGATGCAAACACTCAAGCAATACACTTAGATTCTCTCCCAATCTCACAAAGATGTTTAATCTATGATAGAAATGAGTGGGAGGGCTTTGGCTAGGCTCACAAGGTTGCTATGTCAATGAAAATGGCCAAAGATATGAGCTATAGCCAGCCATGGGGCTTAAATAGAAGCCCCCACGAAATATAGCCGTTATACCCCTTCACTAGGCATAACGCGGGCTGATCGGACGCTCTGGTCAGTTGACCGGACGCTGAGCCCCCAGCGTCTGGTCGCTCATAGTCAGCCATGTGTCTGACTCCAATGGTCATCTGCCTTGACCAATCGGACGCTCCGATCAGTTGACCGGACGCTGGACCCTCAGCGTCCGGTCGTTTCCAGTAAGGGTCCAAAACCGATTTTTATCGACCAGACGTGTCCGGTCATGCTTGACCAGACACAACCCAGCATCTGGTGCTTAACCCTAAGCGCTGTGTAGACCGACCACTTGACCGAACGCAGCCCTTCAGTGTCCGGTCGCCGAGCGACCCAGCGTCCGGTCAATAGACCGACGCCAGCATCTCACTGTTACACATGACCGGACGCGTCGGTCCCTCAGAGGTCCAGCGTCCGGTCACTGTATAACCAGCGACACTAACTCATTTTTACTTCTAACTTCTCCACCCTTGCTCAAATGTGTTAACCACCAAGTGTATCACCTTGTGCACATGTGTTAGCATATTTTCACAAATATTTTCAAGGGTGTTAGCACTCCACTGGATCCTAAATGCATATGCAATGAATTAGAGCATCTAGTGGCACTTTGATAATCGCATTCCGATACGAGTTTCACCCCTCTTAATAGAATGGCTATCAACCCTAAATGTGATCACACTCTCTAAGTGTCTTGATCACCAAAACAAAATAGCTCCTATAGTTTATACCTTTGCCTTGAGCTTTTTGTTTTCTCTTTCTTCTTTCCAAGTCCGAGCACTTGATCAATACCATGGCATCATCTTCATCATGCTATGATCTTTTTTGCTTTACAACTTAGAGTGTGCTACCTATCTCATGATCACTTGATAAACTAGGTTAGCACTTAGGGTTTCATCAATTTACCAAAACCAAACTAGAGCTTTCAACCGAGGGCATGGGCGCCACTATGGGCAGCGCCTGGTCGGTCGATGAGGCAGTAACACTAGCGCCGCTCCCGCCCAAAACAGGTGCGACATCGACCGACGGCTGCCGCCTCACCTGAAGGGCGATGCTCTTCTTGGGCGCCAGCACCAAAAGGTTGCCCCATCTCAAGATGCTGCAAGAAACAAAGGGCATAATTCATGCTAAAAATAGAGAAAAAACAAAGAAGACAGAGGAGTTGGCAACTTACATTGGCGCTGTTGGACGGTGGATACGTTTGGGGGATGAACCCCCAGGTCCCTGCTCTACCTCATCAGGGCAGGGCCATTTCGAGCCTACCCTCTGCTCCTAGGCAGAGGGGCTCGCCTCTCTTGTGTCTTAGGGCGACGACGGAGCCACCCTCCTTTGCTGGTGCCTCGGATGCGGTGGTAGGCCCGCTCGCCCTTGCTGGCTCTTAGGGCACGACGGCGGAGCCACCCCCCTCCATCGGCACCTCGGGTGCGATGGCAGATCCACCCGCCCCTGCTGGCTCTTGAGGCATAGCGGTAGGGCCACCCCCTTCCATTGGCAACTTGGGTGTGGCGGTAGATCTGCCTACCCCTGCTGGTTCTGACAGTGGGTCGACGGTCTGGCTCGTCTCCGCTGGCCTCACGGACGTGTCTTCCCCTCCATGAAATGGGAAAGGTCCTGACCCCTACAAGGATGAGTGGGTACCTATCACCATGTCCTTGCTCTCTAGGCCATCCCGCTCGGTGTCGGCAACTACCTCGTTGTCGTCCTCATCATCATCATCGTCATCACTATCAGTTTGCTCCCCTCGCTCCTGCGCACGCAATTTCTGCTGCCTCTTCTTCCTCTCGTCCTCCTTCGCCTTCCTCTACCGCTCAGCCTCGGCATGGTTCACCGCCCTCATGGACGGATCCCTCGATAACGGAGCTGGAATATCTGTAAGGATGAGGTCCTGCGGCTAGTCCCCTAATCTCAATGTCAGTATTAAGGGGCCAAGAGTTCAATTGAAGAGAAGACATGAGGAAGAGAAAACTTACAAGGATGATGTATCCTAGTTTTGACCGCATCGGGGGCTGCCCCGGCACCGGGTACACAAAATCAAGGGGGGTGCCCGCGCTGTCCCGAGAAGGCTCCATCGCCTTCTTGATACGTTGTGTGACTTCAGAGGGGGAGAGCATCCCCTCGGCAAGCGTCGTCCCATTGAATGACCCCCCGGGCACCATCGCATATAGGGGAAGCGCACGCCTCATCAGTGGCGCCACCCCCCTCGTGTGGTAGGCGCCAATGATGCCCGACCCCTTCAGCCCCTTCTCCTTTAGGAAGCGGATGGCAGCGAGGTGGTCTAGGATTCTCTTCTTGTCCTTCTCTGGGACCTCCACTTCCTCCATGAATCCAGGGCCTCTTCGATTAGGCGCACGGTGAACTCTGGCAGGGGGGCGGCTGCGTCGTTCTTGAGATAAAACCAATGCGAATGCCTCCCCTCGTTGGAGGTTGACAAACACATTGATGGGTATTCGCCGACCCGTTTATTCCAAAGTTGGATGCCGGCGCATCCCATCGACATACTCAGCTCCTGCTTCTTCTCCCTCTTCTTCTAGAGGGTCACGGCAAAAAGTGTCGTCACAGGTCGAAGTGGGGGCTGATCCCTAGGAATCCCTCACACAAGGCGATGAACGTCGCCATGTGTTGGATCCTATTGGGATTGAGGTGTTGCAGCTCTATCTTATAGTAGTGCAGCAATCCTCGAAGGTATCTGTGGGTGGGGGTGGCGAACCCATGCTCATGGAAGCGCGTGAACGAGACAACATAGCCATCGGGTGGCAATGGCACGTCCTCCTCGCCGAGCAGCCGCCACTCCTCGGCGGCAGTCCATGTGCAGAGAAGACTGTGGCATACAAGGCCCTCCAGGCGCTGGAGGGTGATATCAGAGCGACACCATGGCTCCATTGGAAGATGGGATGGGTGGATGCGAACTCGACGATGGCTGAGGCGCGGATGCAGGGAGCTTAGGCGATTGGCGGTGGAGGTTACAGATGCAAAGGCAAGGAGGCAAAGTACGAAACCCTGGGGGCGAACCCTTTGATTTAAAAGGGGCGACAGATGCAAGGAAATCAACCGTCCGCCTAGATCTTTGCGCCTGCCACAATCTGCCATAACGTCACGCCGTGGGATATGCGCATGCAATCCCTATCCTTTCCTTCGAGAAACTCGTCGGACGTTTTGCCTCCTCGAGCGGACTAGGGCTCGTTATGAGTATTAAGGAATACGGATCAAAAACGCCTCTACGGCCTATCTGGGCCTAGGAGTTCGACGGTTGGCCCATCAACGGGTCCAACAGCCACTCCAAGCACTCTACAATAAGGGATGGAAAGGGATGGGCCCTGCAAGCGGCCAGCACCCAGGCGCACGAGCGCCGTTGGCATCTCGGCCCACGATTGAGTCTCAGCCGGGCTAACCCTAGTCGAATTCTCGCGAACGGGATGCTAGGACACCAATCAAGCTATCTAGCTAAACAACCACTAAATCTCACGACCATACCCGCGAAGGGTCCGACCTCAGCGAAAAGGAATCACCATCTTCGGGATACGCCGTGGACAACAATAGAGGGCCAAGGCCCTCAGCGTCCCCTCTTTCGTAAAAACCTTCGAAGGAGTATTCTACTCCTCTGAAGGCTCGGGGGCTACACCCACCGGGTGCGCTCGCGCGCACCCACTAGCAGGACAAAAAACACCCCAGACAATTCTGCTCGAAATCGCCCGGGGGCTTGGGGGCTACTGTCAGGGACCAATAGTGGGGTACCAAAGAGGAGGAGCTAATGATCATCAAACATTGATTCATCCGCATGATCAAGAGCGCGACTACGCCGATTGCCGAGCTCCACCTCGCACGACGTCTGAGGACAGACTCCGTCTCGCTGGACCCCTGAGGGCTGGCTCTGTCTCGCCCGACGTCTGAGGGTTGGCTCCGCCTCGCCCGACCCGCGAGGGTTGGCTCCGTCTCGCCCGACGTCCGAGGACTAGCTCCGCCTTGCCCGACGCCTATGACGACATTACCACAATACCGACCCAGGAATCAGGCGGAGCAGATAAGGGAAGACGCTCAAAGTCAACCGTAATATCAAGGACCGTACCATGTACACTTACAGGTTAATACCATCAGGTCATGTCAAAAGAATGCTTTGCAACCTTCCGGACATGTTAGAGCCCAAACAGTGCTGGCTTCCTAGGGATGGTGTTAGATTTCTGACGTGACCTATCGGCCCCTCGCATGCCGAAATGCCTATCACGTGGATAATGCCTGAGCACGTATCGGCAATCTAAATGGCCCTTGCAAGCAGGAAGTTAATCATCTCAAATACTATGTGCATGTGTTTCATTTACTAATACTCTCTGGTTCTTTTGTACTGTATGTCCGTTCAGGTGCCCCTAGCCAGCAGCAGCAGAGCCAGCTGCAGTCGTCGTTCCACGGCGTGTCGGTGCAGTGCCCTGGGCAACCGCAGTGGGCATGCCGCGTGACGGCGCCCCGGCGAGCGCATGTGGTGATGATGGCGGCTCTGCCGGCGATGCAGTTCATCCAGGTCACGGACGAGCAGACGATCCCTGACGTGCGGCTGACCAAGTCCCAGGACGGCAGCAATGCAACGGCGTGGCCATCTTCATGTTCGAGCAGCCGTCGGTGTTCGACTCGTCGGCGGAGCTCGGGGACATCACGGGCCTCTACATGATCGACGACGAGGGCGTGCTGCAGTCCGTGGACGTCAGCGCCAAGTTTGTCAACGGCAAGCCGGCGCGTATCGAGGCCAAGTACGTCATGCGCACGCCCTGGGACTGGGACCGCTTCATGCGCTTCATGGAGCGATACTCCCAGGCCAACGGCCTCCAGCTCATCAAGAACTGAAGTACTCGACTCAACTCATGATGAGCCGACAAGCCTGCTTTGAGCTCTCTCGATCGATCGATCGACGCAGTGGCCGGCAATTGCTTACGGCTACTGTTCTTTTTTCTTTCTCCCCTGCGCCCCTGTGTTGCGACCTGCTGTGAGTGATTTTTTGAAGAGAAAAATATACACATGTACTACTAGCAAAAAAATGGAAGGTTTGTTTATTTGTGTATCAACGCTGGTCATGAGTTTGGAACGTCCGTCAGAATGCTTTGGATTAACGAATTGGAAGAGAATTTACTAGTACTAATCGTACAGTCTGCCAATGCCAGGCATGCTGCATTTTGTCGCGAACCGTGCGGTGCAGTTAGGAAAGCCGCCGGTCTTAGCTGTGGTTGGGGCGCTGGGCATGTAGGAGAGTGTACTCTCTCAATCCTGAAGAGAGCACACACTTGACACTCCTCGCATATATATAGCAGGGGTTTTGCAAACTGGAGCTGATTAGGTTTCTTCCTGTGGAATTTGTCCACCTAATTTTAATTCTTTGATTTGGTACGGCCGTTCGCATTTATTTGATTTATTTCATGATTTAACAATGCTATTTTTTTAGTGAAAGACAAAGTGTCTCGTTCTTTCAGTGATACGCGACGTATCTATTGATAGAGATTTTTTTAATGGAACCAGGCTGTTATATTAACAGGAAGGAAGCCTAGAAAGGCACTAACGAGATTTTATTTCACCATAGCACATTTTACTTTTCAAATCCAACGTTTTTTCTATATCATTGAGCTGGTTCTTGTAAAATCCGTGTTTGAAACACATGCGCTCCGATTATTTGACATGTGAAGATCATGTGGAATTAGCAACTGAGAGTGACACACACGGAGATGTCGCACTCAGCGCGTATCTCCACCAGAGCTACCGCAACCGTCCTGCCGCCCTCGTGCATGTCCGCCAGAGCTATCGCCATGCGAGCCAATAGCCGGACTGGTGGCCAAGGAGATTGGAGATAAGCCTCTCTGCGTCGAGGACGCGAACAGCTCTGAGCGGTGAACGAAGGGGAAAAGAGACTTTTTTTTATAATATTATTATTTTAATAAATAATTGCAGATATAGGTATTATTTTAGTAAAATTGCAAAATTAGTATCGTATCGGCTAGTCAATTGCCGACAGTCTACATGACAGGTCAAAATGACAGTGCAGAGTCCTATCGGCAATCAGTTAGCCGACTAAAGGGACCCGATGGGTCTATCGGGCATTGGGAGACCGACTGCACACATAACCTGCATGCCACGTCCGTTTTAGAATTTGTTTTGTTGATCATGTTTCTTTACTATTAGATTTTAATATTTCTTTCAACCTACCCAAAACAAAATATCTAAAGATCTCAAAAGATATTGTAATAGATGCTAAATATCAAGTACAACCTATTTTATTTGCATCTCGCATTATTTTTTTAAGGTAAGGAGGAATTATATTAAAATTCAACATAGTACATCCCAAAATTACACAAGAAAAATCTTAAATAAACAAGGTACAATATTCTATTCAGATTCCTTCATCGTCTTCTTTCGTAGTGGTTTTCCTCGATGCAGTCGATGCTCTAGATGAAAAAAAACATTGTCGAAAACCGAAGTCAGAGTGTAGTCCATATGCCGAATCCAACGATAACTCCAAAACATTGGACAATCAGATAAGCACCTCTCTTTTCGATCGCTAAGGGCACCGTTAAGGTTGCTCACTCACTCCACTGCGGCTGTCGGGCTATGTCCACAGCACCGCAGGAGTCATTCACGGACAATCACCGTGTTTGTTTTTTTTTTCGTTTTCTTTTTCGCTTCCATTTGTGTCTTTCTTTATATGGTTCTTTTGTTGTTTTTTCGATTGCTAGGCACAGTCAAGATTGCTCACTCGCTCACCTGCGTCTATCGGGCCATGTCCACATCACCGCACGAGTCGTGTCCCATCAGCCACCACAAAAGTCGCGCTTGCACGGGACGCCGTGCCACCCCACCATGTTGCCTTACGTTGCTGATCAGGTCCCCATGGTCATCGCCACACAATTAGCCTAGACTGCTTGGTCGTGGCTGATGACACTGCACGCGCGTGCTACCCTGGCCGTCGTACCGCCGGTTCAAGCCGTCTGGTCACAACCGTTGTGCTTGTGCACGGCTCTGCCGTGCTGCCAGGCTTGTGCCGCTGGTTGCATAATAACTTATAGTTCTATTACAACATATGAACATGTTTTGCTAGTATAAGAAAAAATGGAAAAAAGTAAAAACGGATGGGTGACAGAAATAAAAATCGGCAAAAGGGAAGAACGGGTGCGGAATGGATGCAACACCTAAGATAATGTAAAAACAAAACAAATAAACTAATTTTCCTAAGTAACTAAGGGGGTGTTTGGTTTCTACAGGAAAATTTTAGTCCCTGTCCCATCGGATGTTTGGACACATGCATGAAGTATTAAATATAGACGAAAAAAATAACTAATTGCACAGATTGTGGCTAATTTGCGAGACGAATTTTTTAAGCCTAATTAGTCCATGATTTGACAATACGGTGCTACAGTAAATATATGCTAATGGTGGATTAATTAGGCTTAATAAATTCGTCTCGTAAATTAGTCTCCATCTATGTAATTAGTTTTATAATTAACTCATATTTAGTTCTCCTAAATAGTATCCGAACGTCCGATGTGACACAGACTAAAATTTAGTCCATGAAACCAAACACCCCCTAACTAGAGCCTACATCTTCTAACTACATTGACCTACGTATCAAAATATGTAACCTAAAGTATATACTAATTTTTGGATCTAAATAAATCAATAAAAAGCTGATCATATAGAAAAAGGAATACCTACGTGCTTGCTTTCTGGCGGAGGCGACGTATCGGCATCTGGAATGCCGACATGCCTGCGGAACTGACAGCGCCAGTTTTATTCGGCTCTGCCGCGTCACGAATCGGGGCGCGGCAGTGCCGCGCCAAGATCGGTGGCGCGGCAGGCCCTGCCCCGTCAACGGTCAGTGATTCCGGTCGCCGTCACGTAGGCTCTCTGCCGCGCTACTATGGCATTTGGCCGCGCCAGGGCAATATGCACGACCAAAAGTGTTAGTTTTAAAAAAAACCCGACCGTATTAAATTTAAAATTATCGGCCTCTCGCGGCCTCTCGCTTGCCGACATGCCTACCGGCACATACACCGGTCGCGCCGATGATCCCTGGGCACATACCTAATTCTCTTGGTTTGCAGCAGGTCACCTTCCTCTCCGACGACCAGCGTCTGGTGCACTTCCTAAATGGCCTCGACCAAGATAATTCACCGGAGTGGAGGATCAAATACTTCACTCAAACCTTCTCCAATTTCACAGACCAAAGAGAGATGAGAATTCACATGATACAGAGAGATCACAATCAGACGGCTGATATCCTAGCTAGGCAAAGCTCTCTTAGAATCGCAATCACCTGTTTCATTAGGCTTATCATGTAACTGCTCTAATGCAGCTCATATTCAGTGCTCTCTGCCAGAGGCACTCCAAGCTGTAGCCTTGAACTCTGTAAGGCTCCTAACAGCTATTTGCTTATGATAATTAAGTTGTTTGTTGTCAAAAAAAAAATGTCGATTCGAATCTATCGGCTTCTGGTTTGCCGATTATTGGCCTATCGGCTTTTGTACAGCCGATTGGAAGGTTAACGTAACGGAATGGGAAACGGCTCCGTATAGGTCTGTGGACCCAAAAGACCGTGGCCGCCCACCTCCACCTCCACGTATGCGGAGACACGTTTGCCAGACAGGCAAGGCAAGCTCCAGCCCCAGGCCCCCAGCGCCAAATGCGTCGCGCCGCCGCCGCCGCCGTGGCGGCCGACCCGCAGCTCCTGGCGGGCGCGGTCGAGGCGGCGATCGCCTCCCGGTCGCCGCGGCTCGGCCGAGCGGCCCACGCGCGCGCTCTCAGGCTGCTGGCCCCGGCCCTCCCGCCTTTCATCTGCGCGCACCTCGTCAACCTCTACTCCAAGCTCGACCTCCCGGGCGCGGCCGCCGCGGCGCTGGCCGCGGACCCCAGCCCCACCGTGGTGTCCTACACGGCCTTCATCTCGGGCGCGGCGCAGCACGCGCGCCCGCTCCAGGCGCTCTTGGTGTTCGCCGTCATGCTCCGCCTCGGCCTCCGCCCCAACGACTTCACCTTCCCTTCCGCCTTCAAGGCCGTCGGGCCGCAGGTGCACGCCCTCGCGCTCAGATTCGGCTACCTCCCCGACGACGCCTTCGTCTCGTGCGCGGCGCTGGACATGTACTTCAAGACGGGCCGCCTCGCGCTGGCGCGCGCCTGTTCGACGAAATGCCCAACAGGAACGTGGTCGCCTGGAACGCGGTCATGACGAACGCGGTGCTCGACGGCCGGCCCCTCGAGACGGTGGAGGCCTACTTTGGGCTCCGGGGGGCTGCTGGGATGCCAAACGTGGCGCGTTCTTCAACGCGTGCGCTGGCATGACGTACCTGTCCCTTGGGGAGCAGTTCCATGGTTTTGGCCAAGTGCGGCTTTGACAAGGATGCCTCCGTGTCCAATTCTATGGTGGACTTTTATGGGAAGTTTCGATGCGTGGGGAAGGCCAGGGTGGTGTTTGATGGGATGGGAGTTCGGAACAGCGTGTCCTGGTGTTCTATGGTTGTTGCATATGCGCAGAATGGGGCCGAGGAGGAGGCTTTCTTGGTGTACTTGGGTGCAAGGAGAGCTGGGGAAGAGCCGACTGACTTCATGGTTTCCAGTGTGCTCACCACTTGTGCAGGTCTGCTAGGACTTGACCTTGGGCGTGCTCTGCATGCAGTTGCTGTCTGTTCCTGCATTGATGCAAACATTTTTGTTGCTAGTGCATCGGTTGACATGTATGGGAAGTGTGGAGGTATCCGAGATGCTGAGCAGGTATTTTTCGAGATGCCACAGCGAAATCTTGTCACATGGAATGCGGTGATAGGAGGTTATGCTCATATTGGTGATGCTTGGAATGCACTTGCAGTGTTTGATGAAATGATAATGGGTCGAGAAACAGCACCTAATTTGAGGTCACAAGGGACATACAAGGGGACATCCTTTGGTGTATGCTTTTCGCGGACGATGTAGTGTTAGTTGATGAAAGCCGGACAGGAGTGAATCAGAAACTGGAGTTATGGCGGGAGACTTAGGAGTCCAAAGGTTTTAGACTCAGTAGAATTAAAACTGAGTATATGAGATGTGACTTCGGCACTACTACTTAGGAGGAGGAAGATGTTAGTTTGGAAGGTCAAGTAGTGCCTAGGAAGGATACCTTTCGATATTTAGGATCAATGCTAAAGAGGGACGGGGATATTGATGAAGATGTTAGCCATAGAATCAAAGCATGGTGGATGAAGTGGCGGCAAGCGTCTGATGCCCTATGTGACAAAAGGGTACCACAGAAGCTAAAAGGCAAGTTTTATAGGACGACGATTAGACCTGCTATGTTGTATGGTGCAGAATGTTGGCCTACGAAAAGACGACATGTTCAACAGCTAAGTGTCGCGGAAATGCGTATGTTGCGTTGGATTTGTGGTCATACAAGAAGGGATCGAGTTCGGAACGATGATATATGTGATAGATTAGGGGTAGCGCCAATTGAAGAAAAGCTTGTCCAACACCGGTTGAGATGGTTTGGACATGTGCAACGGAGACCTCCAGAGGCACCGGTGCGTAGTAGAATCCTAAGCCAGGATAGTAACGTGAAGAGAGGCAGAGGAAGACCGAAGTTGACTTGGGTAGAGGCAATAAAAGGAGACTTGAAAGGATGGAATATACCCAAAGACTTAGCCTTAGATAGGAGTGCTTGGAAGACAGCTATTCAAGTGCCTGAACCTTGATTGCTTCTGATGGGTTTCAACTCTAGCCTACCCCAACTTGTTTGGGACTTAAAGGCTTTGTTGTTGTTGTTGTAAACAGCACCTAATTACATCACACTTATCAATGTTCTCACGGCCTGCAGCAGAGGAGGTTTGACAAAGGAAGGGTATGAGTTGTTCCAGACAATGAAGCAGAGGTTTGGGATTGAACCGAGAATTGAGCATTATGCTTGCGTGGTGGACTTGCTTGGTCGTGCAGGAATGGAAGAGCGAGCTTATGAGATCATACAAGGGATGCCAATGAGGCCTTCCATTTCTGTCTGAGGAGCACTACTTGGGGGATGCAAGATGCATGGGAAGACAGAGCTAGGAAGGATTGCTGCTGAAAAGTTGTTGGAACTTGATCCCCAGGACTCGGGCAATCATGTTCTGCTCTCAAACATGCTTGCATCTGCTGGCAGGTAAAGTAACTTAAGTACCCTTCTTTTCAATCAAGCTGCACTCTCTCATAAATTGTGCTTTGGATTTAATGTAAGTTCTGAATTGCTCCAGGTGGGCAGAAGCAACAGATGTAAGGAAGGAGATGAAGAATGTTGGAATCAAGAAAGACCTGGGGCGCAGTTGGATCACTTGGAAAAATGTTGTCCATGTTTTCCAGGCTAAGGACACAACACATGAGATGAATAGTGAGATCCAGGCATTATTGGCCAAGCTCAAAGGGCAAATGCAAGCTGCTGGCTACATGCCAGACACACAATATGCTCTCTATGATCTTGAGGAAGAAGAGAAAGAATCAGAGGTGTTTCAACACAGTGAAAAGCTTGCTCTGGCGTTTGGATTGATCTGTATACCACCGGGTGTACCTATAAGGATCATGAAGAATCTACGAATTTGTGTAGATTGTCACCGGGCTTTTAAATTCATATCTGGTATTGTTGGTAGGGAGATAATTGTGCGAGACAACAATAGGTTTCATCACTTCAAGGATTGTGAGTGTTCATGCAAGGATTATTGGTGAAAGTTTTATCCACCAGATATACTGATGCATGTTTTGTTGGCATCTCTAGAACCACTTCTGCAGATATAGAAGGTAACTATTTTAGTTCCTTTACATGATTTGTATTCTATCATGCGACGCACACCTCAGGCCTGAGGTTGCGCGACCCCAAGACAGCGGTGGCCCGACTCCATGGTGGAGGCACACACCTCGGGCAGTGGCCTGGCTTCAAGGCGGTGACTCGCACCTCGGGTGACAGCGTGCACCCCGGGCTACGGCACAGGCCTCGGCCCCCTGGCAGCTGCGCATCCGGCCCCGAAGCTGCAGCCCCACCACTAGGTTCCCCAACCTCCCTAACCCTAATCCAATCGATTTGGCTTTGATTTCGATGTCCATGTTGCAGATCCAGTGGAGAAGGGGAGGAGGAGCAGATCTAGTGATGATTTGGCGCCAGGGACGCCATCTACCTGTAGGGTTCTTGCTTTGACGACTTATTTCCGATGCTTTCTTAACAGCAGCCTGCAATAGTTGCACCGTCAATGGTCCAATTTGTCACATGTGCTAGTGTTATTTGACTGTGATGAGTGCCATTGCAAAAAAATGTAGAAACAGTCATGATATGAATTTATGCCTCTTGCTTTTACATTTCATTTAATTTCTGTGGGGTTATAGTTATCTAAGGTCCTTCAAATTGTGCATCTTTTATGTATCACATGAATAATAAACCCAGTGTTGGTCGTTGTTGTAGTAACGGTGGTTCTTGTTTGGTAGATATCTGGTTGAGTGACTTCCAGAGAGGAAGAAGTGCAAGTTCTTCCTTTCTATACCTGATCCTTGAACCAAAGTTAGTGTTGAACTATTTTTCTTTTCAATGCCTTAGTGACAACCGAAGCTCAATGGCCCCATGAACTATTTTTCTGTGTTTTAAGCATAGTCTAGTTTGTTGTTCTGTTAATATAACTTGTACTCTTTAAATTTCCACCATGCTATCATGTCAATGTCCCATTAAAAATGTTTCTTAAGCAATAAATCTATACAACTTCAAAATAGAAACTTATACTGCTTCTGTCGCCAGAAATATTGAAGTGACCATTAGGACACTACTGTGTTAGTCGCTGAATTCTCACTCTTGGAAGTAGCAGAATTCTTACTCTCATCGAGAGAGGATGACACTAGGAGTTGGGATAATTTTTTGGTTTATTTCTCAATGACATACCAACCTGAGGGGTTGGGGATATATATTTATAGGCTGCTAGCCAGCCAAGCATATGCCAAGATGCTAGTCTAAGATACTGTCCTAGATGCTAAGATGTTGTCCTCTAGATGCTAGTCTAAGATGCTGTCCTAGATGTTGTCCTCTAGTCTAAGATGTTGTCCTATGCTGTCCTAAAAACACAAAGACCACAACAGCCCTACAAAGACCACAACAGTCCAACAAAGACCACAGCAGCCAGACTTATCCATCATTTTTCCCCTAAGTCTTGTGCGCCGTCTTGTGGGAAAGTTGAACCATCCCGGTCCTAGAGCAGAGCTCAAGGAACTTGATCCTCCCAAGGGGCTTGGTGAGCAGGTCCGCAAGCTGGTCCTTGGTGTTGATGTAGCTCGCCTTGATGCTCCCTTCCTAAAGACAGCCTTGGATGAAGTGGTACCTCACCTGGATGTGCTTGCTGCGTTCATGGAAGACGGGGTTCTTTGCTAGGACTAGAGCGGACTTGTTGTCCACCCTGAGCTCCACCGCTCTAGTGTCTCTGCCGAGTAGATCACCAAGCAATCGAGCGAGCCAGAGCGCCTGAGTCGAAGCGGTGGAGGCTGCTATGTACTCAGCCTCACAGCTGGACAGGGCCACCACCTGCTGCTTGACCGATTGTCAGCTAACGAGGCACTTGCCGAGGAAGAAGAGGATCTCGCTTATGCACTTGCTGGTGTCGATGTCGCCGGCGTGGTCGCTGTTGCTGTACCCGACGAAGTGTGCCGTCCCAGGGCACCTAGGGTAGTAGAGGTCGTGGTTGAGAGTCCCCGTAACGTAGCGGATGATCCTCTTCATAGCCTACTGGTGCTTCGTTGTCGTTCGCTGCATGAACCGACTAAGGTAGCCGACGGAGAATGCCAGGTCCGGCCATGTGTGGGCGAGGTAGCGAAGGCTCCCCACAAGACGCCGGTACTGCGTAGCGTCCACCTCCTTCGTCGTGCTGTCGCAGCTCAGCTTCAGCCTCTCCTCCATCGGAGTGAGGGCTAGGTTGCAGTCGGTGAGCCCAGCTAGCTCAATGACGCGCTTGGCGTAGGCGGTCTGTCGAAGCGTGATCCCAGAGTCATCCTGGTGCACCTCGATTCCCAGATAGAAGGAGAGAGGCCCTAGGTCACTCATCTGGAAGGTGGCCTTCATCTCTTTCTTGAATGTCACCACCTCCGCATCCTTGGTGCCGGTGATCACCAAGTCATCGACGTAGACACCCACCAGCAGAGCATTACCTCCACTGCCCCATCGGTAGATGGCCACCTCGTGCGGGCTTTGCTCGAAGCCCATCCCCTTTAGCGTGGAATGCAACTTGGCATTCCACGCCCTCGGTGCCTGCTGCAAGCCATAGAGGGCCTTGTGCAGGCGGAGCACCTTGCCCTCCTTGTCGGGGATCGCAAATCCCGACGGCTGGTGCACGTAGACCTCCTCCTTCAAGTCGCTGTTAAGGAACGCTGACTTGACGTCCATGTGATGAACACGCCAGCCCTCCTAGGTAGCTAGCGCAAGGAGGATTCGCACGGACTCCATCCGTGCCACGGGAGCAAAGGCGTCGTCGAAGTCGACCCCCTCCTGCTGCACGAAACCTCGTGCCACCAAGCGAGCCTTGTGCTTGACGATGGCACCGGCTTCATCCCTCTTCAGCTTGTACACCCACTTAAGGGTGATCGCGTGGTGACCACGAGGAAGGTCAGCAAGCTCCTAGGTGTAGTTCTTCTCAACCGCATCCATCTCCAACTACATCGCGGCACGCCATGCCGCGTGTCTCTCGGCCTCTGCAAACGACCGAGGCTCGCCGTCGTCACACGCAAGGTGCAACTGCGCCTCCAGGTCGTGAGGCACCAGTCCCGGCACCGGCTGGTTGCCGAGAAGGTTCTCCATCGTACGGTACCGCAACGGCTCACCGTCGTGGTACGCGTCGACGTGCTCCTCATCGTGAGAGCAGAGTAGCGAGCTCAGCCGGGCCATGCTCGACACGAGCTGGTGGTGGAGTAGACATGCCCAGAGTGGTGCCTGTCGGTGCTGGAGTGCGTGGCGTTGCCGGCTATGGTGGAGCCGACGAAGAACTCATCGCAGCCGAGGTCCTAACTGGAGAGCGTGGTGCTGTCGAAATAGCAGGCGCGGGGTCGATGGAGGCTCGGGGACTGGGGTAGATGCGCTCGCTGAAGAAGAGCCGCCTACTCCCCCAGCTCCCTCGAAGTGGACGTACTCGATAGTGAAGCCGTCGTACGTCGGAGCAGAGCCGTCGTCCATCACCTTGTCCCACGCCCATCCTCGCCCTTCGTTGAACACAACATCGCGCGCCGTGCGCACACGCTGTGTCTTCGGGTCGAGGATGCGGTAGGCCTTCGAGCCCTCCGTGTAGCCAATGAACACTCCCGGAGTGCTCCTATCATCGAGCTTGCTGATGTGGCCAAGCTCCTTGGCGAACGCGAGGCAGCCAAAAACCCGCAAGTGGGAGACCGCTGGCTTGCGCCCATGCCAAGCCTCATATGGCGTCCTGTCGTCGAGCGCCTTAGTAGGCGAGCGGTTGAGGATGTAGACGGCCGTCACCACCGCCTCTCCCTAGAAGTCAGCCGGCATCCCCCTCTGCTTGAGGAGGGCCCGAGCCATCCCCACAACCGTCTGGTTGCGCCGCTCGATAATGCCGTTCTACTGCGGGCTGTACGGCACGGAGTAGTGGTGCTAAATGCCCTCGTCTGCGCAGTACGACGTGAATTCAGCCGCCGTTGTCGGTGCGCAGCACGCGCAGCTTGCGGCCACACTCCACCTCCGCAACAACCTGCGTGTGCCTGATGGCGTCCGCAGCCTCTCCCTTGCTGCCGAGGACCATCACCCATATGTAGCGGGAGAGGTCGTCGATGAATAGCAGGAAGTAGCGTCGTCCTCCTGGTGTGGCCGGTGTCACCGGGCCACACAAGTCCCCGTGCACAAGCTCGAGCCTCTCCTTGGCTCGAAAGCTAGCCCGCTGTGGAAAGGGGAGTCGCCTCTGCTTCGTCAACACGTAGACGTCGCAGAGCTGCTCCACATGGTCGAGGCACGGCAGTCCTCGCACCATCTCCGTGGCACTGAGCCGCTTTAGGGTCTCAAAGTGAAGGTGCCCGAAACGCTCGTGCCACTGCCACGCCTCGTCGTCCCGACGAGTAGCGAGATAGAGTGGTTGTGCCACCTGCACGTTAAGGACATAGAGTCGATTTGCGCTTCTGGATATCTTGGCAAGAAGGTTACGACGATGATCCCAAATCCTCATGACTCCGTCCTCAACCACCATGCGCGAACCATTCTCATCTAGTTGTCCCAAGCTGATGATGGAGTTCCTCAACACGGGGATGTAGTAGACTCCGGTGAGCAGCCTGTCCTCACCAGACACGGTGGTGAAGATGACGGAGCCAACGCCCTTGATCTCCACGCCGGAGGCATCCCCAAACTTGACGAAGCCTCGGACGCTAGAGTCAAGCTCGGTGAAGAACTCCCGTCGACCGGTCATGTGATGGGTGGCGCCAGTTTCGAGGCACCACCCGTCAGTCTTGTCGTTGCCGGAGCTGTCGCTGAGGAGGGCGTGTGCTTTTGGCTCATCGAGGTGGAGGAGAGCCGCTGCGGCCGGTGCCGCTGGAGGTAGCTCAATACTTGCATGTGCCATGAATAGAGCCGGCTCCTCCTCCGCTTGTGCGACGTGGGCCTAGCCGTGTCGTGGCTGTCGACAGTCCTTGGCCCAATGGCCGAGCTGGCCGTAGTTGCGGCAGGCGTCGTCTCATGCCGGCTTGTGCCTGTCGACGATGCTGCCCTAGGCGCCTCCGCGGGCATCACCCTCGGCACGTCCTCACGCCCCGACCTAGGCGTCTCTGCGCGCCTTGCATGGCTTGCCACGCTTACGGCCGCCTGTCGCGAAAGAAGGCTCCCCCTTTTTTTGGTCACCTTGGCTGGCAAGCCACTGCTCCTGAGTGAGAAGGAGCTTCTCACCAGTGGTGATGGGCCCCGAGAGAGACTGTGGCTCATCGCTGTCGACGATCTTGAGGCGACCTATCACCTCCTCGATCGACATTGTGGAGAGATCCAGCAGGGACTCGATCGAGCGAGTCATCTGCTTGTACTTCTTGGGGACACAGCGAAAGAGCTTTTCGATAGCTCTCTCCTCGCCATAGGTGTCAGCGTCGAACTACACCATCTTCTGCAACAGAGTGTTGAGACAGAGAGCAAAGTCATCAACGTCCTCACCTGACTTGAAGGCAAGGTTCTCCCACTCCTTACGAAGTGCCTGCAGTGTCGACTTGCAGGCGCAGTCGCTGCTGATGCATGCCGCAGCGATGACGTCCCAAGCCTCCTTGGCAGTCCACTTGTTGGTAAGCAAGAACTGCATCTCGGGCAAGACTGCAGCGATGAGGGCATCCAGCGCCCGTCGATCTAGGTCGTAGTCGACGTCACCGTATTAGACTGCCTCCTACATGTGCCGCATCTAGAGCTTTATCCTCATCACCGCAGCCCACTCAACGTAGTTGGTCTTGGTGAGGGTAGGCCACCCATCGCTGGGACTGACGTCCCTGACAACAGCTTAGAGCCCATGGTAACCATGGTACCGATCCAGGGAGAGAGAGCCATGCTGCCTGTGAAGGCTGCGCTCTGCATCGACCCGTCGGTACCGATCCGGGGGAGAGAGAGCCACGCTGCCTGTGAAGGCTGCGCTCTCCATCAACCCGTCCACCATCGTTGCTGTGCGCGCCTCCTCCAGGAGCGCCGCCGTCGTGCGCACCTCCTCTAGGAGCGCCACCGGCGCGTTCACGCCTGTCTAGGCTGCCGCCGCGCTCGTGGGCATGCGCGGCTGCCCCAGGAGCGCCACCGCCGTGCGCGCCTCCTCTAGGAGCACCGCCAGCGTGTCCGCGCCTGTCTGGGCTGCCGCCACACTCGTGGGCATGCGCGGCTGCCCACTGCACCGCCCGCGCTCGCGCTGCCTCCCTCTCTAGCAGCTCGAGGTCCGTGTCGGCGGTGTCGTCAGCAGAAATGGAGCTACCGATGCTGCCGCACAGAGCCTCGACCTCCACTGCCGCCGCACGCGCTGCATTCGCCACCGCCGCTGCTTCCGCCTCCGCTCTGGCTGCTGCCAGCTCCGCCACTGCTAGCCTCGACGCCCTTGCCGTAGCCGCAGCGGTCTCTGCCGCTGCTCGCTTGGGTTCCTCTGCCGCGACAAGTTTGGCCTCCTACCGACGCCACGTGCTCGAGGCGACCGAGCGCTGAGACTGCCCTGCGGACATGACGCCCGGGGAGCTGCTGCGTGGGGAGAGGGCTGCTTCACGCGGGGAAGGAGTGAGCAGGAGCGGCCGGAGCTGCTGCTCGCAGCTGGGGCTGTTGTGTGGCTGGGAGGGGAGATGAGCAGGAGATGCTCAGGCTACAGCATAATACGGCTCTGATACCAGTTGTTAGTCGCTGAATTCTCACTTTTGGAAGTAGCAGAATTCTTACTCTCATCGAGAGATGATGACACTAGGAGTTGGGATAATTTTCTGGTTTATTTCTCAATGCCATACCAAACCAAGGGGTTGGGGATACATATTTATAGGCTTCTAGCCAGCCAAGCATATGTCAAGATGCTAGTCTAAGATGTTGTCCTAGATGCTAAGATGGTGTCCTCTAGATGCTAGTCTAAGATGTTGTCCTATATTGTTCTAAAAACACAAAGACCACAACAGCCCCACAAAGACCACAACAGCCAGACTTATCCAACATACTGATGGGTTGCTTTGTCAACCATTTCTTATTTCCACCTAGTGATCTGATAATTGTGTAATCTGGTAATTGTCTATCTAGTTAGCTAATTTGGCCAGCTTAAGCATAGGAACTTATACACTCTTTCTATCCTTCTGCTGTACTTGGTAATTAGAGGGACATTGTTATTATGGTACTAGGAATCGTAATTTGTGACCAGCAATGGATTTGAGACATTTTGGTGTAAATTTTATCGCTGCAGATCCATTGTATGCGGTTTTAGGATTCCTAAATATCCCTTATTGATGGTACAGTGCCGGTTCTAGTTTTGTGCACTTCTGATGTGATGAATTTATAGCAGTGTTGTCACGCTGCATTGTTGATGGAATTACCAAGCTTTTTTATTTGTTCTTCTGTATAAGCAATTCCAGTAGGTTCCTTCTAGTTGTAAAGTAATTCTAATGTTTCCTATCTATCCATTTTCCAGATTGAGAAGGCTTTCCTCAAGCAGATTTCTTAATTTATAGCACAGAGAAATCTGGCAAGGGTAAAAAGCCAGGCAAGGGTGGCAACCGATTCTCGAAGAGCATTGACCTTGGCTTCAAAGACTCCTAGGAAAGCAATTGAAGGTATAATGGTTTCCCTTCGCTGGTGATTAGGCCATGATCCCTAGTGCTATGACGTACCTTGTTTGAGATGGTGAAGGACAACATGTTCAGTTTAATACTTTTCTGTTCTGAATGATTTTTTTTGTTCCTGCTTGGTAGAAGTTTGTCCTAAATAATTAAAGTCGTAGTCTAGCTCCAAATTTCATTTGCTATTTTGAAAACAAAGTACATGAAATCAATGCATTTCTTAGTGATTATCCTAACATGCTTTATTTGTATGCAAAACTAAATCAGTTTTTCTTAAAGTCCCATGACATTTGCAAGATCTCTAACGGGAGAATATTACACTGCAGGTTTTGTTGAAGTGGAAGAACCCTGCTGATGCAAATATTGAAAGGCTGTTAGTGCAAAATAGGCAAAATCTTTGTATACATAGCATTAATGATGTACTGAAACATAAGTGGGTCTTCGATTTTTCATTGGAACGCTCAGCCTCCTGGGCCATATTTTATTTAATTAATTAAATCATATAAATCCTAGGTCCATATTTAATGCTATGGTGCAATATGGTTAAGGGAGTCTGACTATAGGCCTTGTTCGT
Organism: Miscanthus floridulus; assembly: GCF_019320115.1. Classification (NCBI taxonomy): domain Eukaryota; kingdom Viridiplantae; phylum Streptophyta; class Magnoliopsida; order Poales; family Poaceae; genus Miscanthus; species Miscanthus floridulus. Next base: position 145,440,207 of record NC_089584.1, read on the forward strand.
TTCTCTTATAATCTGTCTTTTTCAGCTTGTTTTTTTAGTCGAAACTGTGTTTTTCTCTCACAACAAATCAGCCGAAATAGTATTTCAGCTTGTTTTTTCACCGAAGCGAACGGGCCTATACGGACAACATGTGCACTATTGAGATGTTGAGAGAGGCTAAGGATGTGGCACGCCCGTCGACAGCGAGATTTTCTGACGTGCAGATCATGTGTAGTTATCAACTGAGAGTGACACACACGGAGACACGGCATTCATTCTCACGCGAGCCTGCATATTATGCCGTCAATAAACATGCAGGTTCGTGAGTGTTAAATCTAGGAACCAACAACACCAAGTCATTGCCAACTCCTCTATTAATTCGACCAAAATCGTGAACGACAATAAATTAATAATCGGCCGTTTTCTTTATTTTTCATTAAACTGTCCCAAAATATCGAGGAGCAAGCACTAATAATCCATTCATCATTCGCAAAAAAAAAAAAAAAAAAAAAAATCCATCCATCGTATCTACTATCATCAGCTTTGATAAAGACCTAGTAGTACCTAGTGTCAGCATCATGAAAGAAATTAAAAGGGGCGTCCTCCAATCCGAGCTTTGGGTCTGTACTATACAGCCCCAAATGATTCAGACACATCTCGGCCTTGTTTAGATGCAAATTTTTTTGCAAAATGATCACTGTAGCATTTTTCGTTGTTATTTGGCAATTAGTGTTCAATCATAGTCTAATTAGGCTTAAAAGATTCGTCTCGTGGATTTTGTCTAAACTGTATAATTAGTTTTATTTTTTATTTATATTTAATGCTTCATGCATGTGTCCAAAGATTCGATGTGACGGAGAATGTGAAAAATTTTGCAAAATTTTTGGGGAACTAAACTGGGCCCTCATCTGCGCCCCTACTGTTTATTTATTACACGACCAATGGCATCATCAAAAAGCAGATCAAGCAAGCCATCCTCCAGGGTCTAAAATCCTGACCTTGTAGCCTCCCTCCCTCTCCCCCCCACCCCCCACCCCCCACCACCACACACACCCACCTTCCACACCTTATGTTTGTTATCTGCCTTTTTGGGTCCCCTCTTCTTCTTTATACTCCTTCCATCAAAAAAATAAATGTGATTTCGGCTTTCAGAATAATAAAACAAGTTTAAACTTTATCAAACATATCGAAATACAAGCACTTTTTAGACCAAATAAATATTATTAGATTAATATAAAATATATTTTTGTAGCAAACATATTCGAAGATATAAATATTTGATACTATTTTTTTGTAAACTTTATTTATCAAACCTAAGAAAGTTCGGCTTACCTTAAATTTAGAATTATATTCTTTTTACACTACGAGAGTAACAAAAAAATATTAGGACAATCCCAACACTAAAAACCACAATTAGGTCTATGCATACTAATTTACATAAACACTACATGTTTTCTCTCTCGATCATTTACCAATCACATCTCTTTGTATCATGGTTATCGTGTAGATGTGGTTCTTGTCTAAGGGGGTGTTTGGTTCACTCTTCAACTCCTAAATCTGGTCTCATTTAGTCCCATTTAGTCATTTTTTACCCAAACACTTTTACTAAATGGAGTTAAATGGGTTTTAGCCAACTAGTCACTCAAATATTGCTAAATAGGACTAAACCTCACATTTTAGTCACTTTGGAGCCCAACACCCTAACTAAAAGGGACTAAAAGACCTCTTTTACTCTTTTAGTCTATTTTAGTCCACCAAACCAAACAGGAGGTGACTAAAGTTTAGGAGATGGTTTATGTGACTAAACTTTAAGAGGTGCAAACCAAACACGCTCTAAGAAACCATATCCTCATCTCTCTGCCTTAACGGAGTACCTCATCATCTTTTTTTAGTTGACATATTCAGCCTATTCGCTTGTTGGTTTCAGCCAGGACTTATCAGCCAGCCAACAGTATTTTTCTCTCACAACAAACCAGCACCAGCCGGGCTTATCAGCCCATAAATCAACTAGCGAACAGGCCAATTAATTAATGAACATAAAAACCATATAGTTTCATGGTTAGAAGTACTATTAGCTAGTTATCAAACATCCACATCTTCTTTCTAATGAAGGTATAGGCACCCACGGCCTGACACCATATAGGATTGTTGTTTATGAACATCCTATAAAAAATGTCATTCTTACTTCTCAAGAAGTCAAACATTTTTAACTTCGACTAAGTACATATAAAAATATATTAATATTTATGGTATATAGTTAGTATCACTAGATGAATCACTGAATGTGTTTTTATAATAAAATTATTTAGAGATATAAATATTACTAATATTTTCTGTAAACATAGTTAAGTTTAGAAAAAAAAATGAACAACGTAGACATTGTAGCTATTTTGGACGGAGGGAGCAGCACGTAGAGTAGTACTGGTACAGTAATGATCATGGGTTCCTAGACCCTATTCGTTTGATCGTATTAACTATGATACAGTGTTTTTTTCTTACAATAAAACAACATTAATCGGCTTATAAGCCACAGAAACGAGGGTGCTAGTCCAAGCTGGTTTGATTTGATCCTGCAGTAATTTGACGTCAAATGAGGCGTGTGAATGGGACGGACGGTTAGTTAACCTAATCGGATGTCCCTCTCTGTCTCAGATGTGTCCTCCTTGCCTCCTGAACCTGCGGACCAGAGGAGGAGGGGTCGAGAGGAGGACCAGACTAGGCCAAGCAAAAGCTCACTGACGCTGAGATGGATGGAGTTGGAGGAGCAGACATGCCAGCTCTGTTGTGGGAGGATGGACAGCGAGGGTTCCCTCCATTCCAGTTGCCCCTCCTTTCCTCAGGTCCCCATGTCCTTGTCCACCATTCCTTCCTTGGTTCCCGTGCTACCCTTCGTTACCATCTGCCAGGCCGCGGTGGAACCCATGTTTTTCTTTTTGGCACCCAAACTGACAGCACTGTTTATTTGCCGTGTACTGGTTAGCTTCGGCTGGTTGGCTGGTCTTTTTTTTTTTTTTTTTTGTCGGAGCAGTATTTTCCTTTCACTAAATTTCAGTATGAACAGTGTTTTTAACTGCTACAGTAGAAATTTAATGCCTCCCGAACCCTCTAAATTATTACTAAACTCAAATGAAACTGAAACCAATGAACAGGGCCGTTTCATGTCCTGTTTACTTTGTTGATAAGTCAGGTTAAAAAATAATATTTGCTGATTTGTTGTGAGAGAAAAATAAGTTAAGCAAATAGGGATACTATCATGAACAGCTCAACCGCTGAACTGAACACACCAAGGAGTGAATGAATGAACAGACTCCCATGATTGATCTGCCTCCAAGGATTTTTTTTTCTTTTTCAAGTGAGAGTAAGTCAAATTTTAGCGTAAGCTAACATGATGATGGTTAGCAGCTCCAGTGTTTTATTTCGTTCCTCACGCACTCATGCTGCATAATAAGACAAAGAAGAGTCCAATTGTTGACCATATCAGATTAAGCAGTATATTTACCTCTATCATGTTGAGGAGTCAGCCAGCTTGGCCGGTCGGGCCTAGTACGTGAATATTTTAGCTGATCGAGTGGTGGATTTAGAGGGTGTTTGGTTCCATGGACTAAATTTTAGTACATGTCACATCGGACCGTTCGGATGCTATTTAAGAGAACTAAATATAAGTTAATTATAAAACTAATTACATAGATGGAGACTAATTTACGAGACGAATATATTAAGCCTAATTAACCCACCATTAGCATATATTTACTGTAGTACCACATTGTCAAATCATGGACTAATTAGGCTTAAAAAATTCGTCTCGTAAATTAGCCATAATCTGTGCAATTAGTTATTTTTTTCGTCTATATTTAATACTTCATGCATGTGTCCAAACATTCGATGGGACAGGGACTAAAATTTCTCTATAGGAACCAAACACCCCCTACAATCGTTCATTTTTTTTCGTTCCAAGAGTTACATCATGCTATGTTTGAATTTTGAAGTAGTCGGTGAGTTGACAGCCTGTTCTGCTGATTTGGTCTGGATTGTTTTAGCTTATTTCAGCTTATTTTTTTTTCACAAAATACTATTGAATCAACCGAAATCAACCGAACTATAGTGGAAGACGAGTGACTTAAAACCGAAATCAGCCGAACTATAGTGGAAGACGAGTGACTTAAAAATTTAGGAGATGTCATGTAAGGATGTCACGTCGGGTGTTCGGATACTAATAAAAAAATTATAGAATTCGTCGGTAATCCACCAGACGAATTTACTAAGCCTAAGTAATCCATCACTAGCACATGTTTACTGTAGCACCACATTGTCAAATTATAGACTACTTAGGCTTAAAAGATTCATCTCGCAAATTAGTTACAAACTGTGCAATTAGTTTTATAATTAATCTATATTTAATACTCAATGTATATGTCAAACATCTAATGTGACAACGACTAAGGTCCACACCCCCTAATTATAGTGAGAGAGAGAGGAGTAATAACTGCATGTCTGCATCAGATATGGAATCTAATAGCTATTTTTGTTACTCGAATCTATCCATCCGGTGTTCATTCGGGTGTTTGTACTAATTTATTTATTTTAAAGTTTAATAATAATTTATTTTTGTGATAGATCATCTGTCGACTTAATTATTGAGAGATGCTTATATAGAGAGAAAATATATGTTTTTAGAAGGATATAGAGAAAATATATGTATACATGTATATAGAGAAAATATATGTATACATGTATATGAACATCCGTGTTTAAATAAAATCAAAATATTGACGACAAATATATAAAGGAAAACAGAAATAAAAAGGGTTGCAGTAAGCTAGGGAAGACAACCTCCATGTTTGTCTCCCAAAACAAACCCGTCTCTCTTCTCTCTCTCCATTGCAGGGGAACTGGGGAAGGGAGGGAAGGGAGAGGCTGAGGTCATGATTGCAGGCTTGCAGCAAGTAGGGGAGCCTCCAACTGCAGCATGCATATCCATTAGGCATTAATTATTATATTAAATTACTCCGCCTCCGCCTCAACTCCAACTCCATCACCTCCACCACCTAACCCAAAAACAATTCGCAGCGCAACCGCCCGCAGCGACGAGGCGACTCCAGCGGCGGCGGCGACAAGCAAGCCTGCGGCGAAAACCCTAGCAGCGGCGTCTGGCGGAGCAGGAGGGGGAGCGGCCAATGGCGGAGGACGGGGACAAGGCCGCGGCGTCTGCGGGGGAGACAGGAGGAGGCGGAGGAGGGAAGGAGGGCGGCGAGGAGGAGAAGAGCGTCAAGCTCTTCGTGGGACAGGTGCCCAAGCACATGACCGAGGCCGACCTGCTCGCCATGTTCCGCGAGGTCGCCGCCGTCGACGAGGTCACCGTCATCAAGGACAAGGTCACCAAGGTCTCCCGAGGTGCGGATCTGCCTAGGCCCCGGATCTGGGCTCGCCAGTCGCCACCCTCGCTCCCCCGCGCTTGCTCTCGCTCGGTTCGCCGCAATGCCTGACGCGCTGTTCCCTCGCTCGCGCCGTGAGCTCGACTGCTCGCTCCGGGGTGGTTTCGCTTCGCTCGCGTTTGGGGGCAATGCCGCACGGTCGGAGGAATCTGAGCTTTTCGGTTAGACAAATTTGTACTAGCGTTTTTGGCTTGGTTTTTTCTGCTTGTGGGGGATCGATTTGCTGCAATGCTGCGGGGAGATCTCACGTCGAGTCCTCGGGTTGGTGGGGTTTCATCATGGATTCGAGTGTACTAGGCTTGAGTCGCGTTAGCGTAGTGTATGTATCTGCTCCATTGCGTGTTTTGAATTTCTTCCTTTTCCGTTTGTCTTTGAAATCATATTCTGTTGGCTCCCTCCATATTTTCATTTTGGATTTTTGCAAAATATATATGTAGAAAAAAAAAGTATGCGTCTCTGTTGTGGCTTCAGCTTGTTTTCGAGCAATGCAGGCTTAAATGTGCCATAATTGTGTGGAATCCGTGCTATATTTAGCTGCTTGGTTTGTGTTGGCCTCAGGTATACTTGCTTCAGATGGCAATTTGGTTGGCGTTGGCGTTTCTGTTGTGGAAATTTAGTTCGCCTTGGCGTTTCTGCAAAATTACAACTACCCTGATTTCACCTAAAACCTATTTGTTAGGCCGCACATTGACATGCTAGTTTCCCCCTTCTTGGCTATTTCCTTCACCTTGTTTCCGTCATTTTGCCCATCTGCTTCTCGATTTCACCTCAGTTTTACATGCTCTCAATATAATGCAGGGTGCTGCTTCGTCATATGCCCCTCAAGGGAGGAAGCTGACAAGGCGGTGAATGCCTACCACAACAAGCGCACACTCTCTGGGGTATGCAAGCATTCTACTAATCTTGTTCTGGTAGCAGGTTCCTTCTTGCCAACTGGCTAGGTGGAATTGTCAGTAACTGAACCCACTGTAGCACCTTTAGCTCCTTCTGGATCGCTAATTATGAAAGTGTCCCATAATATTGGCAGGGGCCACATTGTCAGCTAATGTTTGCTTTTGGCTGTCCGGTGGGATGGGATCAGATGAGTCTTTCGTGGGGCACTTTAGAGAAACTGAATTTAGTGACTGTGACTTTGGTGGTTCGTTCAAAATTTTGGAATTGGATTTGTTTAAAACTTTGGGCTCCAACTTCTAACCATTAATAGTTTGTGAAGGTGTGTGTGCAAATGATTGCAAGACGTGAACTCATTCTCAGTTTGTAGATTCTCTCGGGACTGTTTCATTTCTGATTTCAAGGATATATCTAAATAGTGTCGAGCCCAGTGGCAATCATTTTTTCTTTCTTTCTTGTGTATCCAATAAGAGGAATATTCACTTTAACTTCTCTATAGAATGAGTTCTTGCTGAATGAAGTTGCTCGGAATCTGTTTCATAATGCAGATACATAGTAGTGCTTTTAAGAGCATGCTAAGTAGACAAAGCAAATTGTTAGGGGTTGATGAGTACAGGCCCGATCTTCCGAGAGGTAGCCGATAAGTTCGATTTTGTGGAGATCTTGACGTTGGCGATCCGGCTTCAAATCAGACGCGATTCGAACCCTGCAACCGTTACACCACTGCTCCGTTGGTTATCAACCAAGCACAACTTGATTGACCTCGCCAAGAAGGCTTTTCCTGCAAGCGAATCGAAGAGCACAAGCAAGAAGGTAAAACATGCAATCTGAAATTACAAATATGAATGACGCGAATATCAACAGAGGATTCAAGAACTCGGTTCCAAAGGACTAATCGACACAGTGAAGGAGATCAAGAACGGGGGCCCTGGATCACTGTAAAAGGATTTGTCACCACAATTACAATGAGCGATTCAGTTTCTCGATGGAAAACTAAACTCTAAACAAAAACCCAATTGTGTAGCAGCGGCGGCGGCTGTGTTTATAGTCTAAGACTCGACCTAGGGTTGGGGACGGCCAGGGGTTGGGCGCCCACAACTTGGGCTTAAGGCCCGACACGATACATGGCCAAGTTGGCCCAAATAGGTGATGCAGCACCTTGCCGTGGTCACACAGAATGATCCACGGACCTTCTGGAGCTGGGACCAGATCCAAAACGACGGCGTCGTCGTCCCCTTTCCAACGCATCCAAGAACGGCCCGTTTCGATGTCGTATGAGAAAGTTACGACCGAAACAGTGACGGCGTGTCTGCTGAATCCGAGGGCGACGTGGCAGCTGAGTTGGGAACGAATTGCAACTTGGGGAAGACCATGGCGTCGGTGTGTCCAGCGTGGCGATGTCCTCATCATCCTCCCCTTCTCGAATTGGAGTCGTCCTCGACTCCATCTTGGCGATGTCCTCATCATCCCCTCCTTCTAGAATTGGAGTCGTCCTCGACTCCATCCCATCATCAGCGAACTCCTGCAAAAGGTTAGTGACAGCAGGCAATGCACCAGACATAAAAGGTTGACAAAACATAGTATAACATGGTGCATCAGGATTATCACATAACTCAGCAGTAGCAGAAGTTGTAGCAAGAAAAGCACCTCCTTTTAACTTAATCCCATTATTTTTAGCAATGTCTGTTGGAGGTTTATTTTTGATCTCATTAGCATGTTTAATAATATCCGTAGGAGACAAAGGCAGCAATGTAATTTTCTTGTCCTTATGTATGATAGTGTATGTATTAGTTCTACCATGGTGTAAAGCATCATTATCAAATTCCCATGGGCGACCTAACAAAATGGAGCAAGCTTGCATAGGGACAACATCAAAATCAGCAGTATCATGATAAGCCTGTGAAAAAGCTAATGCGTGCTGATTTAGTTACCTTAGTCTTACCACTATTATTGAATCATTGAAGTTTATATGGATACGAATGTTGTCGTGTGGTCAAGCCAAGCTTGTCAACCAAATCTGAACTCACCAAGTTGTTGCAACTCCCGCTATCAATGATAGTGAGAACACGACAACCCTGCACAATGAGATACATGTGGAACAAATTGTGGCGTTGGATCTTCATCTCTTCTTCATGTCCCACATGTGTACTCAACACACGCTGCACAAGAAGGCTAGGGTAGTCCGCGGCAGCAGCCACGGAGTCAATGGTGATGGCCTCCTTATCTTGATCGCCCTCGGTGGAATCTGCATCAATGTTAGCAGCAAGGGCTAAATCATCTTCAACATCACTAGCACTTACATATCCATCCTCGGTAGCAATGAAAGCGCGACGACGACTGGAGCAATCCTTCATGACATGTCCCATGCCTTTGCATCGGTGGCAAATGATTTTAGAGCTAGACGAGGAGGAGCTAGTAGAAGCACCCGGAGTGCCACCTTTCTTCAGCTGTGGAAACTGCACATTAGACAATTTACTTACCCCGGAAGAAAATGGAGGTGTAGATGGCTGTGGTGCAACAGGAAGCTTGGGCGTCTTCGGCTCGGAACGTTGCTGAAAATTCCTCCCATTGTTAGACCTGAAAGGCTGGTGTTGTTTGCGTCCCTGTACTTCTCGTTCTGCCTTAATAGCAAGATGATACAATTGGGAAAAATTGGGTCATTCTTTGTAATCAAGTATGTTCTGTATATCATGGTTTAAACCACCAAAAAATCTAGCACTAGCATCATGATCATCTTCATTTATACCACAACGTGCTAAACCAATAAGCAATTCTTGATAGTATGCTTCTACTTCTTTATCACCTTGTTTTAAAGTTTGTAGTTTCAAACGTAAATCACGTTGGTAATAAGGAGGACCAAAACGAGATTTCATACGTTGCTTTAAAACATTCCAAGTTTGAGGCACAGCAGCAGCATTATTGGCATTGCAAAGATCACTCCACCAGAACAAAGCAAAATTAGTAAACTCACTAGTAGCAAGTTTAACTCTATGCTCAGCAGGAACATTATGAGAATCAAATTTTTGTTGAACAGCAAGCTCCCAATCTAAATATGCCTCTGGATCAACATTACCAGCAAAAGGAGGTAGACTAAATTTAATTTTAGCAAAAGGATCATTATTACCATGATTATTACCTTCCATACCGCGACGATTGAAGTTGAGGCGGCGACGGGCACCACCGTCAGCATACGCATCTTCATCACCAAAAGCATCCGTATCTTCATCATCAGCACGATAAGTTGGAGGGCGTTGCTCAAGCTGTTCAATGCGGGTGACCAGATTGTTCACGTTGCGCGTCAGCTCGGTCATAAGATTGCGTTGTTCAGTCATGAACGTTGTAAGCTCGCCCTTGGACACGCACTCATTGAAGTCCGTCGGAGTTCCTGCCATGATTAGAAGATAGAAAAAGACAACACCAAAGTATTATCCCTATCAACTAAAAGGAAACAAGTGGTGGTGGTGGTGATGGTGGTGAAAGTGGAATGCAAAATCACAGTCTTGCCTGTATTCTTACCAACGCCAAATAGGAGCAAAACCAAAGTGGCAAAGCAATCTGTTGTTGAGCGTGGGTAACAGTTGCAAGATGAACCTGTGCTGACAGAAGAATATGTGGAGCTATGGGTAGGCACACAATATGACAGCAAGGATTAGCAATTAACAAATGCAGAGTAACGATTGTTCAATCCGGATCCAAAGTACAAATCACAGGTGCTGGCTAAGACGTGTCGAGACGTAGCGCAACAAGGTGAAAACAAAGGACGATCGAAAGAACTCACAGAACAAGCAAATAGCCCGGACTTCTCCTTTTTTCCTGAATTTTTTCCCGGATTTTTCCAAAAGGCACTAGTAGGAAACAAACTTTTTTTTATTTTTTTCACTATTTTTTTATAGACTTTTCTCTGAACAAGGATCACAAAAGATGCAACCACAAAAATTGGCACCTACAACTGAGGTGGGATGTGGTCTACAGAAATTCAGCACGTTCTCTGAAAAGCGTGCAAAAACTTTGACAATTTTTTTTCTATATTTTCCCGAATTTTTTTGGCAATTCTGATGAAACCAAACAGGGCGTAGCCGAGTTTGGGTCGGCTCCAAATGGTGTTAAGAAGCTGCTGTAAAAATTTCAGATTTTTCTGATAAACGAGCGAAAAGTTATGCCTGTTTTACCGAAGGTATCTCAAGGTATGTTTTCCGGAAGGCACAACACGGCGGCGGCAGTTAGGGCAAAGCGTCCCTAAACACCGATCACAGGATCGTCACTGTGACTAACAGCAGTAGGTATTCGCCTAATGATGTAAGGAGGGCTGCGATGCAGGCAAAATAAGAGCGGCTGACAACCTATCTAGGGTTTGCGCGGCGGCGAGAAGTTACACAAGGCGGCTAGCGGGGCAAGTCGAGTAATGTGGTGGCTTCGACTTGTTGTTTGGGAACAGTGGATGGGATAGCGGCGGAAAACAAAAATCACAACAACGGGCGATTGAACTACGACCACGAACACAATCCTAAACCAGCAACAAGACTCGACCACGGACACAAACTCAACAACACGAATCTGAAACGAAATTGCAAAGGCACAAAGGGCGATAGGACAGCGAAAATTGAAATATTTTTGGGCTATTTGTGGACTCTAGGTAATGAACAAATATGAATCTAAGGCAAACGAGATTATACCTCGCGGTAAACCTGAAATATCTGATACCAATTGATGAGTACAGGCCCAATCTTCCGAGAGGTAGCCGATAAGTTCGATTTCGTGGAGATCTCGACGTTGGCGATCCGGCTTCAAATCAGACGCGATTCGAACCCTGCAACCGTTACACTACTGCTCCGTTGGTTATCAACCAAACACAACTTGATTGACCTCGCCAAGAAGGCTTTTCCTGCAAGCGAATCGAAGAGCACAAGCAAGAAGGTAAAACACGCAATTTGAAATTGCAAATATGAATGACGCGAATATCAACAGAGGATTCAAGAACTCGGTTCCAAAGGACTAATCGACACAGTGGAGGAGATCAAGAACGGGGGCCCTGGATCACTGTAAAAGGATTTGTCACCACAGTTACCATGAGCGATTCAGTTTTTCGATGGAAAACTAAACTCTAAACAAAAACCCAATTGTGTTGCAGCGGCGGCGGCTGTGTTTATAGTCTAAGACTCGACCTAGGGTTGGGGACGGCCAGGGGTTGGGCGCCCACAACTTGGGCTTAAGGCCCGACACGATACATGGCCAAGTTGGCCCAAATAGGTGATGCAGCACCTTGCCGTGGTCACACAGAATGATCCACGGACCTTTTGGAGCTGGGACCAGATCCAAAACGACGGCGTCGTCGTCCCCTTTCCAACACATCCAAGAACGGCCCGTTTCGATGTCGTATGAGAAAGTTATGACCGAAACAGTGACGACGTGTCTGCTGAATCCGAGAGCGACGTGGCAGCTGAGTTGGGAACGAATTGCAACTTGGGGAAGACCATGGCGTCAGTGTGTCTAGCGTGGCGATGTCCTCATTCTGTGTGTCCGTGAGCGCCGGCATGGGGGACGCTGACCGGCCGCCGGAGCCCGGCAACGTGGACTGATGAAACTGCGCCCTCGTGGGGGGGGGGGGGGGGGGGGGGCGGCCGTCGATTGCCCCGACGCGCGCCGCCAGATCGCCCATCTGGAAGTTCATGAAGGCGAGCTGGTTCTGGATGCCTTGGACGGCGTTGGTGAATTGCTGGAGCGTGTCGGTGGGGATGGCGTACAGCTGGGGCGGTGGTGGTGGCTGCGAGGATAGAGGCAGGGTGGTGGTGGGGACGAGCGCCCCGGCACAGGCGATGGGCTGCGACACCCCCATGGTCGGCGTGACCAGGGGCGCAGAGGGGTTGGAGATCGGTGGGAACGACGGCGACGGGGAAGCGGTGGTGGGTGGAACGGCTGGTGACGAGGTCCCGGACGAGGCCATCAAGTCTGATACCAGGTTGTTAGGGGTTAAGCTCCTGAGGTTGTAGCTATGGTGGATTGGGGGCCGGGGCTTGAAGACTCGACGTCGAGGCGGCGGCGCCGTGCTGTCGAGGACGGGTTAGGGCTGCGGCGCGAGTGGACAAGGAACAGGGAGGGAGCGCCAGGCGCCCAAGGGTGTCTTTGTGACACAATCCTAGGCTAATTCCTTTCTTCTCAGAGTTGGACTCTTATAGTCCTTACAAACCGAAACAACTTGACTCATTAGGCTAACAAACTCTGCTACTAATCTGAACCCAATCTCTAAAACTCTCAACTAACTAAATCTGCTAGGACTCTTAGGGACTCGGCTTGGACCTGAACCGGAACCGTCTTAGGTCTAGCCACTTCGCCTAGCATAGGTCTTGCCGACCATAACACAAATACACATGTAATACAACAACCCTTCATGAGTAGCCTTTAGGTTGGCTAAATCTTTCCTTTGTTACTTTGAGTAGGATAAACTGGCAAACCATTACAGACATGGATTATGAATGTGATGTAAAATATATCTTATTGAGTCTTTCTGTAAGGCTGGTCTGCAGGTTGCTATTATGATATTTATCAAAGATAGTCAGTTTAGCCTCATTCCTAGAAACATAATGTCTACGGTTTCCAACATTGTAAGCTGCGGAATGAGTTGGTCTGTATGTAGGATAGGAGGAATACTGGAGATTTCAATTCATGGTCCTGCCAGATGCAGGAATGTTGATAAAGCATGTTGAAGGAGCATATACCTACCTGGGGGTAATATGAATGTTTTAGTTGCAATTTTTTGTGTCGATTAATAGACATGATTCAAGAGGAAGCTCTTTTCTCAGTCCTCCAAAGTATAATCCAATGTAGCATCTGTCAACAGAAACTAGTCAAAATATCTAAGCCAACTGACAAATTTTATGTTTGGTTGGAGTCTGCATTGCTAGGCTATGCTGCAAGTAGCAAATGAAATGCTCTTTTAGGGAACAAGTTTGGTCTATGACAACTGAATACTGATGTCAGGTCACCAACCATATAATGGCCTAGGCTTGTCTCTGACGTGGCACACGTAACAGAAATTAGACCACCAAGTGGCCATAACACTTTAGCATCCATCTTGGTATGCAAAATCAACTTTTTGTAGCTTCAATTTTCTGGCACACACCTAACTGTGGCTCCGAACCAAAAAAACAAAATCTATATGGAAAACCTAACTCTGGGTGTGGTCAATTGTGGCCTCTGTCATATAAAACATGACCAGACTCTTAGGTCACTGCAACAGTTGGGTATGACTAAAGTTTCTGGATTAGGTACATGAAAAATGCATGATTCTTTCTCAACTAGCATCATTTGCAAGAAAAATATATTTCTTTCGTTGATGTGTATCTTCTTGAATGTTTGTTATTATGGTGCACAAGTTTTCTTGAAAACATCATTATTGCTCTAGACCTAGACGTTTGATAGCTGCTGGAAATTGGTACTGTGTACTGCCTTCACTCAATGAGTTGCATCAGAGAGTGACTACATATCTAATCCCACTCCTGCTAAGATACGTTTTTTGTTCAGATATGAAGTAACACTGCATCATTTCAATGTGACTGGCACTAACAGAGTTAAAAGTCCATTCACCAAATGAGGATGGTGATACAAAGCATGCTGTCAAGTCTTGGTAGTTAGAGACCTATATATCCTGATCTTGGACAAAATTTGAAATGCTTTGTAGTTGGTAAGCATGGACTTTTTGGAGCCACTGAGAGTCTGAGATACTTGCTCATTAGTAATATTTTCTTTGTCATATAACCAGTTAACTACACTTGTGATGCCTTGTTTGGATATGGTGATATGGGTGACACTTTTCTATGACACTCATCAAATACAGATCTTGTAGAATTGTCTCTGCTTTGACAGTCTGATTACACTCTTCTATGTTTCTATTTAACTCAGGCATCAAGTCCTTTGCAAGTAAAATATGCAGATGGAGAGTTGGAGAGGCTGGGTATGATTACTGTTTAAGTAGAACTTTCTCTTTGCCAGCGATTTTGTATGGGGATATTTGCTCAAGACATTGTTGCCTATTTTTTACTGATATCCCAACTGTGCACTCATATTTTTACTTGTCATGACTTCCAGAACATAAGCTTTTCATTGGAATGCTTCCGAAAAATGTTACGGACACTGAGTTGACTAATTTGTTTTCCAATTATGGGAATGTCAAGGATTTGCAAATTTTGAGAGGTTCACAACAGACAAGCAAAGGTAATATCCTGCAGAGAAGTTGCTTTCCTTATGAATAGAATGATAAGCATTGCCTCAAGTGTATATTGTCAGTTAACTTTGCTCTTTGCAGCTGGCTGTGCCTTCATTAAATATCAAACAAAAGATCAAGCATTGGCAGCTATTGAAGCTCTAAACGGGAAA